>NW_010398327.1:0-478 GCF_000710305.1 Buceros rhinoceros silvestris | reverse complement strand
TGCTCTGTCACCTGATGACCCCTCCCCAGCCTAGAAGGGAGACTGGGAAAAAGAGAGGAGACCCATGGCTTAAAATGAGCAGATTTAATGAAACAGCCGAATACCAATATGAAGTGTACAAAGACATACTCAGCCCAGCAAATGTCCAGTGATCACAATAGATGTGAAAGCAGTTCTCAAGAGAAGGAGGAGGGTCAGAGAGGCCAGAACAGGAGCAGAAGCCCAAGCAGGAAGCCCCGTTCTCTTTGTCAAACTTCCCTGTTCATGACAAGCATGACTTTCCCGGTCTGGGGTACACCTGCGAGCCAGCGTGGCTCAGCTCCCTGGCTGACTCAAAACCGCTAATGGTCTGCAGACCATGGCAGGCCTGAGATTCCATCCTAGCAAAACCAGGACAAGGTGCCACCTTGCTATATGCACCCGTACATCAGGGCCGTCCCATGCAGTACAATATTTTGCAAAAGGAAAAATGTTGTAA
>NW_010398326.1:1842-2249 GCF_000710305.1 Buceros rhinoceros silvestris | reverse complement strand
CCGCTCATTTCCATGGATATTAAATGGCTTTATCCCTGTAGGATATTACGGAGTTTAATATGCAGCATGGTTCGTGGGGGATTAAACAAATTGAAATGCGATTTTGGGGGCTCCACTATTGTGTTAACAGTTCCAGCATTTGATACATTTTGGCTTTTAAGCAGATTACGTGCTTCATCTGTGACGCGCAACCCTAAAAATACCGGAGGTGCCGCGGCCGCTCGGCTGGCCATGACTGCTCCTCTCTGCCGTTGTGGGCGGAAAGGGATTACGGGACTAAGCGTTTCGGCTACAAAAGCATTCCTCGCCACACCGCGCTGGTGACTTGTCCTGGCTGCTCGCAGACCTTTATTTAAAGACAAATATTGGCAGGTACCTTGCCGGGGGGTTTGGGGGGGGGGGGGAGG
>NW_010398326.1:0-1753 GCF_000710305.1 Buceros rhinoceros silvestris | reverse complement strand
TGGCTGGGGCTGGAAGGAGAGCAGAGGGGATGGACTTCTGTCCAGGCAGCAGCTGTGCCGCCTTCCCGGGATCACAGTGAGAACGGTGACCTGGTGCCAGGTTGGCCTAATGCCCTCTATTACAAAAGGGGAAAAAAAAAAAAAAGGAAAACAAGAAAAAATAAAAAATAAAAAGAACGGGAAACAATCAATTTATTATTTTCCAAGAGCTTTTTCCTTTTTTTTTTTTTTCTTCCTTTTTAATGCATGTGCCTGAGCAGCTCACCTGGCCAGGGACTGGCTGGGAATGGCAGAGCTGGAGTGACCCTGATGAATGGTGGGCATGTGTAAAACATGTAGATAATGTGCTCCTCGGCAGCACTTTGATCAAAACAGTGTCGAGCCTTTCTACAGCAAATAGTCTGGGAAATGAGCGGAGATAAAATTTTGTCAAAGATAACACCAGACGCTGGGTTATGAGATTGTTTTATTGTGTACATTACTAATGCAGTATTTTTTACAGCTTTCTTGTGTATAATAGTCATAGCAGGATTCGTACCTTTATGGGAGTTTCATGTTTTAACTTGCTCCAGGTTTATTATGTACCATTAGCGTTCACATGCTCTGCGTGCTGGATGCCGTCTTCATTGAACCCATCATGCATTAAAAAGGCAAAAAATTGAAAGAGTTGTGAGCTGCGGATTTGGGATAATAAAAACAACCCGAGCGAGGGGAGAGAGACAGTTATGGCCATCTTTTAGCAATGTCTTCACATCTCATGCAGATGAGCTCTGGCTGGGCCAGCAAGCGCCCAGGGCTGGTGGGAGCCAGCCTGGGACACGGCTCCGGCACGTGTCCCAGCATCCAGGATGACGGAGGCCATCCAGGACCAGCAGCTTTGCCCATTCCATTCTCCGTTGGGTGCACACCGCAAAGGTAGCGTCTCCTGCCACTGCACTTTTATTTCAAACAGAAGCAGCTAATTAACATTATTCTTTAATTATTGCCTTTATCAACAAGGGGTCTGGTTTATACCAGCAGGATTGTTGCTTTCCTTTCCACTACCCAAGCGAATGCTTCAATTGCTGTTGCTTTTGAAATGAAGTTGACCTCATCTGCCCATTGTCACTTAATGGGGACACTTGGGTAATGATCGCGGGCTCCAGCCCTGTTAGCAGCACTGCGAGCATGTAATTTAGCCTCTTAGGCAAGGTACTTTTGACATCTTACCCAAGCGAATGCTTCAATTGCTGTTGCTTTGGAAATGAAGTTGACCTCATCTGCCCATTGTCACTTAATGGGGACACTTGGGTAATGATTGCGCGCTCCAGCCCTGTTAGCAGCACTGCGAGCGTGTAATTTAGCCCCTTAGGCAACGGTACTTTTGAAATCTCTGGATAGTTTTGAACTCTCAGTTCTTAATTAAATATGCAATTTTTCACGGTAACCAGGTTAATTCTTTTGTGTTGTGTTGTAATACTGTTAGGAATTTTCATAGTTCTTATTAAACATTATCGAGGCATTGTGAATTCCATAATTAAAAAAAATGAAAAGAACAAAGCTTGATTCACTTCTTTTTTTTCCTTGGTTAATTTATCAAATGAATTTTGCAAATTTTTCTTTTTCTCCACAGGCAGCGTGCCAAGTGTTTTAAAGGGGAAGGATTTAATTGCTCTGTAGGGATTGGTTGGTTATGGAGGATTTGGCTGATTGATTAGTAAACCCTATTGGGAATGGTTTAAAGCTCCATGATCTTAAAAATTGTCTGATTGTT
>NW_010398325.1:12629-25502 GCF_000710305.1 Buceros rhinoceros silvestris | reverse complement strand
TATATATATTTATATATATATAATATTATAATTAAGGATTTTCACTTAGGCTTAATGAAGACTTATTGTAATATTCAAAAAGATCATTTAGTTTATATATTTTGTCTATAACAAATGAGGGGTTAGAAAACATTCTCATAGGAAACACAAGGGGGAAAAACAAGAAGAAAGAAATCCCAGTGAAATTCAAAGTTCAAATACAAAGTTAAGGCACATGATGAATATATAAGGGACCAACACCCAGGTATGACTGAACAAACCACAGTCATAACTCGGACAGCCTGGCTGAAGCGGGGACGTCTGCGGCCCGACTACTTCTTTATTGGGTAGATAGGTTGCTTCTTGCCACAGGGAAAAAAAAGAAAGTCTTGCATTACAATCCCGAAGACCAGTGACATTCATTTCAGAGCCTTTCATTTATTAATTATAAGAGTTGCCTGAGACACACTCCTTCAGGTAGTTCCTTCAGCAGGGACTTCTTCAAGGAGTATGCACTTCTCAAGCCTCTGGGGCAAGACTGACAGTAGATCCATTCTTCTTCCTACCTCTGGCCAAATCCTTATAGAACACAGTGCGTACATTCAAGGAAACAATCAATGTCTCCATTCCCTCCACAAACTGCAGCTGACTGATGGATCATTATCTGTCTCTGCATGTTCTGCATATCTTCAGTTATTGTACCTTGTTTGCTTTCAAGAATAAATTGCAAAGGGCAGCTCAGCCCTATCACATCCCTGCTTCATATTAAGTGCTCTGAAGAAGCCTGGAGAGTTCAGTCACTTCACTGGGAGAGATACTACTAGCAATGAATTCCCAAAGGTGATATCAATTTTGGCTCTTCAAGGCTAAGGAGCAAGGTCACAGTAACCTGTGACTGCTCTTGTCTATTTGTTAGCCTTCTGTGGTTCATACAGTTTTATCACCTAATAAATTGAAATACGATGAGACAGTTGTTCTTTCTTTCTGTCATGGGTATTCCCAGATCTAAACTAGATAAAATTATTCTTTGAGTCTTTAAATTAATAGCTGAACTGTTCACACATACTGTATATATAAGGTCTGTACTGTTCTCCATTGAATTAATTACTATGCTGAAAAGCAGGGAAGCACAAGAGTTAATAGAAATCTCTAGAAAATCTAATTAATTTTATTTGAAAATTAGAAAAATAACGTGACCTACACTGTATTACTTATTTATCTAAACAAAAGAAGAAATATAGAAAGAAAAACAACAATTTTTTTCGCTTAAAATTTTTTTGTCTGCTTTTTTTAATTGCAAGAAATTACAACTTGAATAGAGTTCTCAAGATTACATTCCTGGAAATTAAATCATAGAATTAGACAATCATAGAATAATCAAATTATTTGGGTCGGAAGGGACCGTAAAGATCATCTACTTCCAAACCCCCTGCCACGGGCAGGGACACTTTCCACAAGACCAGGTTGATCAAAGCCCCATCCAACCTGGCCTTGAAAGCTTCAAGGGAGGGGGCATCCACAGCCTTTCTGGGCAACCTCTTCCAGTGCCTCACCACCCTCACAATGAAGAACTTCTTCCTTATAACTATCTGGTTAAAATCTACCCTCTTTCACTTCAAAACTTGTCCTACCGCAACAAAGACTGACCCCATCTTTCTTAGTAACCCCCTTTAAAGTACTGAAAGACTGCAATAAGGAATCCCTGGAGCCTACTCTTCTCCAGGCTGAACAATCCCAACTCTCTCAACCTGTACTCGTAGTAGAGGTGCTTTATCCTTCTGATGACCTTCCTGGCCCTCCTCTGAGGGCCTTTCGTTTAGGCTCCATTGTTCAGCATCTATGAGATATTAACACTTTCAAACCTGATTGCAGCCTAACCTTAAGGGTTCTAAAAACCTTTCAGATACCTAAGATCCTCACTGTTTTGTGGGTGTCTCTGTGACAGGTGGTTGCTCTGTGCATGTTCTATGATTAGTGGAATCCAGGATTTTTATTCCTAGGGTTTGTCAAAAACATTGATTTACCTCATGCCACTTCACTCTTTTTCTAGGGTTTTCTTTCTTACTCCTCATTGGCAGTAACTGCCATTTAACTTAGATATGGTGAGCCAAGACCATGTTCTGTGTTTTTCTTGCCCTATGTAGTCCTCAAGAAAAAAGAATGCTTTTTATAGCCTTCTTAAAGTTGTGTCGTTGTTGACACATAGAAGCCCAAGAAAGTGTAATTCATATTCATAAGACAGAGCATACTTTAGGGGCACCGTTTCTATGCTGCTTCCCACACAAGTCCTACAAGTCCACAAGTTACTTCCCAGCAAGTCCTAGCTCAATAAGGATAGCAAAGCAAAGCTTTTTGTATTTTGATTTTTTTAATTTAAATATTGATTGTTCCTATATTGTCTTTCCCAGTGGCTAAAATATCTCTTGTGGAAGGACACAGAACAACTTTACTGTTTGTAGGCATGAAACATACCCCAAATATTTGCTTCAATTCTGTGGGTTTTAAAGGTTTTTTTTTATTAACCTCCTGGTTGATACATGTCCAAATACTTAAAGATAATTTTAGTTTTAAAATTATATTTCAAAAATGAAAATATTATCACTTTGTTGTTAAATGTATGTGTCATGAGGTCTGCAAATCTTACATTTCTACCAGATCTTCGTATTGTGTGATATTGCAGTATCCAGCATCTGGTTTGATTGTTGTTAGTAGAAAGAGAGATTAACAGTTTGGATAACAAAAAATCTGTTCTGAAGTTTCACCCACTGGGGAATATAATAGGCATGCTAAAGGAAACCATAGTTTTCCTTGAACAGCTCCTTGAAAATTGCAGCTGCTTCGTTTGTTCTGTGCTCCAGGTTGTTTTTCAGTATTGTAACATATTAGGACCTCTCTGCTTCACCCTCCAAACACGGCACATTTTACCCTGGAAACCTCAGAGGATGCAAGACCTGAATCTAGCAGTAGAGAAGCACTGAGCAATCTGTGCTGATTGCCAGAGAACTGCTGTTCTCAAACACAAGTTGCAAACTGGCCCTCGCAGAGAAATCTTGCCAGGAGTGAATCACTTTGTGAAGAAGGTGGCCAGACACTGAGAGTGGGGGAAGAATAAGATGACTTTAAAGAGGAGTAACTGGTTTCTACGTGAAGTTTTAGTTAAGCCTGTCAAGACTATTTGTAGTTTAAGGAAAAGGTAAAGCAAAATTCAGAAAAGAATTATGAATCTGATCTTTTTTTCATTAACTGAAAACTAATTCTATGTTTAGCTAAATCAAATAAATGACACGTTTAGTCAGTCTGTGGGTCTATGGATAAATATGACTATGATAAATTTATCTTACCTAAATTGCATAGTTTAAAAGGTAGGCATTTATGCTCCCAGGAGGAATTCAGATAAAGCTGATTAAATGATACGTAGGACCAGGCCAATGGAGCCTGCTTCATATCATATTCCTAGTCTTAAACAGTTTTCTGTGTTGAGTTACAATACACTCTGCGTTGGTGGAACTCTGCAACTGAAAGATTTCCTTTCCTTTTTTATTATTCTATTTTAGGTACCAAACTCAACTACAGTCATGTCAGCTAAGACCCCACATTACCTGTATGTGCATGTTTACTCAGGATAGTCACTGGAGGCTGTACATCAGAATCACTGCACATCAGTATAGGTTACAGGCCACATGCATCTACACTTTGCGGTGAAAAGCAAATGTAACTGAAACTGAAGGGAAATAAAAGATGCTGTGCAAATTTGCCTTTACCTCAAGCTCTGAAAAACTTAGATTGCTTGAAGATTTTAAAAATCGAAGATTTCAGGGTTTTCCCCTCCCCTTCCTTTTTCTTTTGTTTGTTTATTTGTTGTTTCCCCTTTCAGCTATTTTTTAAAGTACTCAGTCTTTACAGAGTGTGCTTTTGGTGGCTTTGGTTTTACTGCTGTATTTTTTCTTGTCTGTCTGTACTCTGTTTCAACTGAATACGGGAAACCAAGATTTTGGCTTTTCTGTCTCCAAAATGTTCTTGTGTTCTCGTCAGTTCACTTTACATCTTAGTGTTTCAAATTTTCTTTAGTTAGAAACATTATTAGCAAAAGACAAAGAAACAGCTACCAAGACGCTGCCTTGAACAATTATTCTTCTCCTAAGGTTTTAATAATTCCTATGCTGCAGAAGTACAATGCTTAGCTCCAGCGCAGAAGGTGGTATTGCTAGAGGTAAAAAGACGAGCCGTATAGTTACCTTTTATAAAATAAAATAATTATCTTCCATATAATAATTAAAAGATTTGGTTTGTGGATATGGTTTTTTCATAAATTCTGGAATTTTGTTTAATTCATAAGTGAGAAGATGGGAAGTGTAAACTTCCCATTTACTCTCCAGCAATTATGGCAGTGCCACTGTTCAAACACCAGTATTTTGCCAGTCCAAGTATTCTACATAATTGCTTATATCAAGACATAGACATATATTATTTCTAAAACTGTTAGGGAAGGAAGCCTGATAGTGCGGTAGACAAGTTGGAAGATGGAAGGGAACCTGCATCAGCATCTTTCCTTGTGCTCATACAAGCATAAAAATATCGCACATTAATTTACCTTTCGCTGCCATAAATAAGAAACAAATCCACTGAAACTGAAAGCATTGCATTAGTATAACTGAAGGAAATCAAATCCAGAGAAAGTAGTCCATTCCAAGTTCATTTCTCTGCTATGGCAGCAAATATTTACACATCATCTATTTTACAAACCGAGCCTCCTCCTGTTCCTTCTGTTTCTGTTCAGAATGCTGTCCTAAAGTTTCACTTTAGTGGTGAAACATCTTCCATTCCATCTTGAATTTCATCCTGATCAGTTTATACATATTTATCTCATGAGATATTTAGTTCTTTGTATTTTTCTTCCTGGAGAATTCTTAAGGAATTGAACTGCACCCACTGTTGATCTTCTTTTCCTAAGCTAGATAAATTGATTTATTTTAGTGTCCTTCAAAAAAGTTATCTATTTTCCCATGCTTTCACTGCACTCCAGCCCGAATTATTCTTTGATTGATACAGAAGAATGAGAGCACATCAGTCTCTCTGACCTGCTCCAGTTACAGTGGCTAACAACTCTGAAATGAAGAAGCATGAAGAAAACATAACAGGTGATATCAAATTTGGAGGCAAATGTCCACCCTGAGCTCACGGGAGCTGACAAAATGCACCTGCTTTTACTGTTAGCGAAATTCAGAGCGTGGGTGCCAAGGACATGCACAAGCCAGACCTCAAAATCTTTAAATTTCACCAGTAACTAGAAGTCACAAGCATTAGAAACTGTTTGGAATAATTAAGAAATCTTTCAGCAACACTCTACCCCCCCATTCCTGAAAACAACGTCATACATTTTTTTATCATGAAAAGCCATGCTTAAATATCAAATTATTTTTTCAGGCACTTTAATCCTGGCATAAAACTTCCTATTAAGGTGCTAATGATAAATGTTGCGATGTTAAACTAAATTCTTTGAAATTACTCTGAGCAACATCAGCTCTGCTCAGTAATATAATTGAAGTAATTGACAATAATATAATAAAGTAATATAATAATAGAGTAATAAGATAATTGGCATGGATGTTCTGAATTATTAAGTTGATGCTCCTATCTAATTATTATTAACATTAATTTTCCATATACTTAAGGAATTTGAAATACACTGAAGTATCAGTTAGATTTTGAAGAACTGACATTTAGACTAGTTTAATTGTAGTCAATTCATATATATACATATATATACACATATATATACATAAATGTGCTTGGAAATGTAAATGTGTGTTCAACTATTGGCATACAGTTCAGTATAGATACATACACATGCATACACACCTATTTTTTCCCAAATGATATGTTCCCATAGGTGTCCCTGGTATCAACATAATGCTCAGTTGCTGTAGATCTGTCAGAGACTTTACTCTTCTCGTGTTTCCTTCTAACAATAAAAAGCAATTAATTTACAATCAACTTCACTGCTGTAGTTTCACAGGAATTCATTTCCTTAATTCCATTAGAGCTGTAATTGTGAGGTACAGCTCAAGAAAGTACCCTGGCAACCAGAAAAACACATATCTTTGTCAGACCTTCTTACAAAAGTGAAGTAGTTGTTACTGGGATGGATACTTCTTTAATATGTTTGCTTACAATGAATAATAAAATAAAGAATCCTTTTAAAAAAAAGAAAAAAAAGGCATAAAAGCCCAGGCAGGAAGTTGCAGCCTTCTTACAGATGTAGAATGGCATTCTGGATCTTTTGATGGTGTAAGAAAACTGTCCAGACTGGACATTTTATATCCACTTCTGTCTTCATGTCTTTTCTAGTCTGACCACATCGTTGCGCTAACAGCAGACCAGCTACACTGCAGATTAGATCCAGAGATGTCCATTATAATAAGAACCGATTTGTAGAAATTACCATTTTGCAGAATTACAGTTAAGCAATTTACAATGAAGATAGAAAAGACAGAAAGAGGGACTAAGAAAGTCTCTGTGTTCCCACTGTTATGGTTAAGGAACAGAGTGACTAATTCTGTCTACACCTTGCAGTACAATGCTCTCTCAGTGACAGGCTGGTTAAAAGTTAGCTACAAATTAGCTGACAAGAAAGGATGCTGCTTAAATGAGGAGCAGAGGAGAAGGAGGGAGAAGAAAGACATGTAGTGCTGTGGCCGCTGCTGTAAAAGCGGTGCAGAAGCATGCACACGGAGAATGGCCTTAGTCATGGTATATTCATTGCAGGATGAATTCACATAACACAAGGCACTGCTGTGCAGAGGTGTGAGCTAAAACAGCTATACAGTGCAGCACTGTTGCAGCTAATTAGAACTGTGTCCCTAACAGCTATGTCAATTTTGATTTTCAAGTTAGTTCACTCACGACTTGGTACGGTTTAGAGCACATGTACTTTAAGTAACTTGTTCAAGATTGTACCAGAAGCCTGTTGCAGAGATTACAGCTGACCCCATTTCTGCACCTCAGTGTGATCCCTCAGTCACGAGACCTTTGTGATCTCCAAGGTGCTGGCATATTAAGATGATAGTCAGCCTCAGGAATGCTCTTCTTTTTTTTTATGACCACACAGAAAATATAGTCTACCTTCAGCACCGAGCTGTATCTAGGCTCTTGTTTGCACTCAGGAAAAGCACTGTTTTAAGCTATCCATGTAAACACAAATTCAGAAACATCTATCTAGATGAAACCCTTTCCAGATTAATGAGGAAAAGAATTCAAAACCACTAAATTTTCTGATTTTTTTTTGTTGATACTAACCACTTTGATTTACTAGCAGCCTTCCTCATCAATGTGAAGTTCATATTTTACAGTTTTTACTAGCTCTTAAAAAAAGCCTATAAGCAATAATTTATCAGCTGTTTAGTTATCTTCTTTCTTAGTGATTTTTTAATCTATTTAATACTAGAAAGCCTTAGATACATTTTTAGTGTACAGGAGTTTGTCCCTTTTTTCTCTACATAATTAAAGACATAACTGTTGTTAATTTACTTTCATTTTCTACAACGACATGCAGGTTTGGTTATTAATACTATTTTTTGTAAAGACTCTGTGGTAAATGTCAGGATGATAACTCTCCGTTTTGTCTCTTCTCTCTTACCTGTTCTTTCTTTCTCAAACATCATACTCAAAAGACTGCCCTCAAAACATAACAGTGTATTCTAATTCTAACATTAATTCTAAAGAAGGAAACAAAGTCTGTGTAAAAAAAAAAAAAAAAAAAAAAAAAACAAAAAAAAAAAAAAAAAAAACCCAAGCAAAAAACCTGGACATAGAAATGTAAATCAGTTATATTGAATTTCTTATTCTTATTAAAACCATGATATAGTAAATAATTTAATGAAAGAGAATCTTGGCTAAGTGAAGTCTTTTGGCAAGCTCTCAAATTGCTCATCAGAGGACTGTCTATCAACTCTGGAACAGCTTAGGGAGAAAACAACTAAAATAATTTTGAGAACAATCAGAATAGATGTTAAAGACCGAGTACTACACTGCAAATATCTAATGCTAATGGAAAAGTTTTGAAACAGCTGGTTTCTGTTCACAAATATTGGTGAAACCTCCAGGGAGAAAACAACTAAAATAATTTTGAGAACAATCAGAATAGATGTTAAAGACCGAGTACTACACTGCAAATATCTAATGCTAATGGAAAAGTTTTGAAACAGCTGGTTTTCTGTTCACAAATATTGGTGAAACATCTTAACTGTCTATGATCTGATCAGTAAATTGCTTTTAACACGTCTTTCATTTTGTTGTTTTGATTTTTCCGCTATTAATTTGCCAACATTTTTTATCAATTACATAATGCGGAAAGCCTAAAAATAACTGTGAATGGGGTCCTGTAACTATAATGTATGTATATATAAATTTACATGTGCATGCCCTTGTAAACCAATATACTTATTTAAAAAGCCACCTTTTGGACAGAACATGTACAAATATCAGCTTAACTTATCTAATATTAATTTAAGTAAGTTACTGAACAACTTCAGAGTGAAGTCAGAGCAGCACAGACAAAGCAGAAGTTTGGGTGTGGGGTTTTTTTTCTTCCTCTAGCAACAAAACGAATCAATGAGTCATACAGGGGCATCTTCATACCATGTGTATGAAGATAATTAGTGTAGCGTGCAGCAAGAAAATTTGAAGAGACAAGTCACTAATTATCCAGTATTATTCTCCCTATGAGATTATAGAGAGTGTCAGAGCAGTTTATAGGGTTCATCCAGCGGGGCTACTCAGTAAAACTGCAGCTGGATGGTAACAGGGACTACAATGCCCCTTATCTTCTTCAGCAGCCACAACCTACTGCAGCTGCTTACTCACGCCTACTCCCCTCTGGTGGGATGGGGAGGAGAAAATACAACAAAATGCTCAAAGACTGAGATGAAGGACAGGGTTCACTCACCAGTGAATGTCGTGGGCAAAAGAGAGACTTGACTTGGGGGAAAAAAATCAATTTAATTTAAACATCAAAACCACCACTAATTTACCAATTAAATCAGAGTAGGACAATGAAAAAAATGATCGGATCTTAAAAAACCCATATTTCTTCAACCCTTCCCTTCTTCCTGGGCTCAGCTCTGCTCCCAGTTCTCTACCTCCTCCCTTCCAGTGGCACAGGAGAACAGGGAATGGGGGTTGCAGTCAGTCTGTCCCATGTTATTTCTACTGTTTCTTCCTGCTCAGGGGAAAACTCCTCACAACACTCCCATGTGCAATGTGGCATCCCTCCCATCGGCAACAGTCCTCCACAAACTTCTGCCAGTGTGGTCTCTTCTGTGGTCTGCAATCCTCCAGCATCAGACTGCTCCAGCACGGACTCCCCTCAGAAGGCCTTCTTCGGAAGGAGTTCCCTGCTCCAGCTCACTGATCTTAGTGTCCATATGGCTGTCTCTCATGTCCCACTCCTCTCCAAAAGAACCCGCAAGACAAGAGAAACCACCCAACAGCTTTTCCCCCTCTTAAATCTGTTATTTCAGAGGCATTGATTGGCTCATCCTTGATCAGACTCTGACTTGGAGCTGAGGGAGCTTCTGGAAGCTTCTTACAGGGGCCATGCCAGTTACAGTAATGCAGTACCCATTCTACAAGAGTCATGGAACTGGTATTAGAATCACTTGTCAAAATTGTGCAGCTGTACTAAACAGGAAATAAATTATTTCTCATGTTAGTAATAACTGATCCTAGGCTTTCTCAAATGTGTCTCAAGACCAGGTACACAATGGTATTGAGACAATTCAGGTCACTCAGTTATCCTCTTAATCACCGTGACATTGCCATGGTTTGAACTCAGATGGCGACTAAGCACCACACCAATGGCTTGCTCCCCTTCCCCTCCAAGGTGGGGAGAAAGAAAAAGGTAGAAATAAAGCCACGCCATGTGGTTTAAGTTAAGGAGAGTTTACTTAACAACGCAGAGAAACCACAGTAATTACAGTGACAAACATGAGTGATATACAACACTTACCTTACCATTGTGATATACAACCCTTACCCACATGGCACCACAAGACAAGCCCCTGTTTGAAACTCCACATCCTCACCACTAGCCCCACCTTAAATATATGTGGCATTATATCAGTATCAGTTTCAGTCTGGCTATCCTGTGGAGATTTACCCTATCCTAACCAAACCCAGGACAGATGTATATTGAGTAGTTCTGCAGCTGTTCTCAAAATACTTTATCTTTTGCCAGAATTTTGTAACAGTGGACTGAAGCGTGATACGACGACTTATATTTCTCCTCTTTTGTTTATGAAGGGTTCTGACAAGCCTCTGTTATTTTTGATATAGAGTCTACATTTAGTGTAAAACAGTATTTATGAATCACACTAATTTTACGTATTATACAAATTTCTTTCCTCAGCAGGTAAAGAATGCTATCACTCTAATTCATCCAGTGGTGCCTCTAACACTGTTTTACTCAGAGGATCACAACATGACACTTTGCAGTGAACTTGCACGCACGCACAAGTGTGTTTGGTGCAATGGAGGTTTAAAAAAACAACATGCATATAAAGACCATTATCAGTCATCTTCAGTTACTCACTATCAAGGCAATATTAACAAGGAAAGAATATTTAGTAGTTATGCATTGGAAAACAGAATAAAAAGGGTAAAAAAACTGCAAAAGACTTTGTAACTTTCTCCTGCATGAATCTTTTAACACTCAACACAAGATGTCAAATCTTATCCATACAGACTTGGGGGTAGCCTGAAAGAACTTCACTGAGAGCAACTCACAGATACATGAATATATTACAATTCTGTAATACATTTCCTGAACTTGTTTTTCAACTCAGCCTTCTTGACTAATGTCATTGTGAAATGGAGCATGCAACTACACCGTAAACTCTTGCCATTCTCCTCACAAACAAAATCCTGGGACAGGCAGGGTGCCACAGCCTTCCAATCTCCTCTAACTGCAGCCTCCATTCCTCAGCTCTTCTGTGCTGTTCAGGTGGAAGTTGGGAATGAAGGAGTGAAGTTGAGCCTAGCACAAGCAGTAAATTAAATTAATTTTCCTTATATTTGGTATTTTTTTCTCTTGAAGTATGGAATCTGCTTTCTTGTAAGAAATTGTTTCCTTTTCAGAGCAAGGATACAAAATGAATATAAAGGCCATTGTAGGCCATTATTTTTAAAAAAATTAGTAATCCCTTTGGATTTATCCTCTCATCATCCCCATTATCTCACTAGATTATGCCACAGATTCCTGATAAATTAATGTTATGAAAATTTTATCCCATAACCTTTCTTAAATATCAAGTGATTCTACAAAATTTCTTAATATTATAATTGCTCTTTTCACATCCCTACCGGAAATGGTAGATACAAAAGTTTAATTCAGTCAACTTTTGAGAGATACCATTATCTTCATTGCCGGTGTTTCTTATCCAAAAACGGTTAGTCAGAAATTTGTGCTGATCTGCTGTTCCAATGATATGCAAGACCATAATATTTGGCATAGGTCAGTAAGTTGCCTTTATAAGAATCATCCATGAGGCATCGAGCACATTTTGACACAAGATAAATGACAGAACAATGTTTTCTTTGCTAATGTCATATTAGTCATTTTAATCTTCTGCAAGTTAATTACTTAATGCTAATACAGTACTTTCCTCTCCCTACCAGCTGTGATCTTATGGTCTTTTTAATGTGTATCAGCCCTCCCACACGTTCTTGCTGGGGTTCATTTTTCTCATAAAGTTTTTCTAATCCTGTAATTGTCAGGAAACTTAGAATTAGATGCTGATATATTAAGAGTTCATTTCTGACCTAGAGAAATCATCTAGTATATCATTCAACATGCAGAAAACAAGTGTGCTGCCAAAGAGTACTACAGTGGAACTGAAGTTCCTCTGCAAAAAAAGTACCCTTTGCCCTGAAGAGAACAAACATTACATATAAGGGAGTTACACAAAATGTTTGAGTAAAAGATGAATAAGACATACGACTGTATATAAATAAGAGATTTATAAGATTTATATGAGAATAACAGCTACAATTAAGAAATGAGAATTTATCAAAACTGTGGCCTTTCCACTGTATGGGTAGGATTATTTTTAATATGTCGAAGAAATTGTTAAGGCTGTATTTGTCTTGAGTGTAGGCAGAAATGGACATATGTTTAATACCTGCTTCTTCTTATGAATAAGTCCAGTTACTTTGTCCTTGGACAGTCAGTTAGACAGTCTGAATTTCCCTAGAAACCGTATTATTCTATATTGCTCGATAAGTTCTGTCCTATTCAGCCTGAGTCTTCCAATGTTGGAAGCTCACCTCTCAGGTAAGCTAGTTTCTCACTTCTAAGCAAGCAGTATTTTCACTTCCTAAGAAAACTCAACCCTAGATTGATTCAGCTTTCCTACCATAACATTGAATATTCTTCAATATATTCAATGGAATATTGAATATTCGTGTCATATGAAGAGATGCACATCATCATCATCATGGCTTGGCTTCGCAAACAAAGATTTGGGAAGGGTTTTTCCCACGCTAACTGCAAGCGATGAGTACATCCTTTGGGCTTGCGCGGTGGATTTTTTAAGTGAGGCGCAGCGTGCGCAGAACTGGCTCCACCCTTTACACCTGAGGTTCATCTGCCAGGGCCTAGTGAGCTTGGACGGTGACAGCAAAGTCCTCGGGTCATAGGTTTGGTTAGAGTATCCTTCTCTTAGATGGATGCCTTACAGGGCTAAACGAGCTCCATCTGCCCGGGTTTGGAGTCAGAGTTGTCCTTCTCCTAGGATGGCTGCCCGAAGGCTAGTGAGCCCATCCTGCCCGTGGACACACTTTGTCCGACCCTTCAGTTGAGACCTGTCTGGCTTGGGAGACCCTACCGCACCTCCTTGT
>NW_010398325.1:2111-12585 GCF_000710305.1 Buceros rhinoceros silvestris | reverse complement strand
GAACTTGCGTGCCCTTGTGAGGTTGAGAGCTGTGCTGGTGGTGGCATATAGATGCATATAACTTTCATATATTAATATAACTTACTCAGTGTCAGCATCTTAAAGAATTCTTTGTTACTAGTCTCTACAACTACCTGAAAGGAGGTTGTAGAGAGGTAGGAGTTGGTCTCTTCTCCCATGTGACAAGTGACAAGAGGAAATGGCATAAAGTTGCACCAGGGTAGATCAGGAGGTTGTGGGGAGGTGGGGGCTGGTCTCTTTTCCCATGTGACGAATGACAGGACGAGAGGAAATAGCCTCAAGTTGCATCAGGGGAAATTTAGGTTGGATATCAGGAAAAATTTCTTTACACAGAGGATCATTAAGCATACAAACAGATTGCCCAGAGAGGTGGTGGAGTCCCCATCCCTGGAAACGTTTAAAAGGCATGTGGATTTGGTGCTGAGAGACATGGTTTAGAGACCCTGGCAGTGGAGGGTGAACGGCTGGACTCAATGATCTTAAAGGTCTCTTCCAACCAAATGATTCTAATAATTCTATGAAATAAAAGCTACCTGTGAGGTACAATGTTTCTTTTTGTTTTAAAATTATACTATAAAGAAAAAATCTTTGAAACGTGATTAGTCTAAATCAATAAATGGTTCATCAGTTCCCTCTCTTCCTAAGAGAAGCAAAAATCCTGAAACTTTCAGTAAAGGTCCAGTTCCCATAACTTTTCCATATAACTTGCAATCATATAGCTCCAGAAAATACACAAAGAAACACGATTACCAAGCAAAATCAAATTCGTGTTTGTGTTGCTTCTGTCTCCAAGACAGAAAAAATCTAAACTGCAGTTAACATTAGTTCTCAGTAAATACTTAATATGGTAGACTACGCTTTCTCTCCTCTGTGATTATTATTTTTGCTGTTGTCAATCTGCAGTCTGGTTTAAGTTCCTATCAAGTCCTCATAGGTACCTTTATAAAAATATTGTTAGGAGATTACCTTTGGCAAAATACAAGCTACTGCTGTCCAGTATCAGCTGTGATAATCACACCAGTTTCTCACACATCTTTATGCAGTGTATGTGTTATGTTGGGGAAAATAATGTTAAATTTGCAGTGTGTTGTGTTGTGTCGTGTGACAAGCTGTGTGCAAAAACATGTTTTTGCAGATCTATAATCATATTTAATAGATAGTAAAATATCTGAAACCCCAGTATCAATCTTTATCAATTTATCTGAAAAAGTATAGAAATATAAAGTTACCTTTTAAATCTGAAACTTTCTTATTCCTTGGTAAGTTGGAGAAAGGCTAATGATTAGTTTTCACATTTGTCCCTATGTGTTGCATATTTAGCATACATACAATAATTCAGGCAAATTGAACTCAGGCAAGTGAAGAAACAATCAACCTCTGAAGTAAACCCTTATGCAATTAAGAAAGTTAACTCTGTGTTTATAGTTCCACGTTTTTTCACAAAGATCCAAAATACGGTTTTTATTACTACATTGCCCTAAACATCAAAAGTAAAGATAATTTTCTACAACCACAGAATCTCCTGAGTTCAGTAGATTTAGTTCAATGAAGTTTTAGAAATAGCAGAGAGGTGAGGAAGATTAAAACATTCAAATGAACCAGTGAAAAGGGATGCTACAAACTGAGGAAAGCTTTTATTAGATTAACTCCTCTGATTGGAAAAGGAAAACAGAGAAATCTTCATGCACACCAAACCCTCTCCCTAGGCAGTGTGAACAAAATAATTTGCTGAGTTGCTTATGTGATAGGAGTACATTCTTGGTTTGAGTAGCTTTTGCATTTACCGGAAATAAACTTATAAGTTTTTTCCACAGCACTTCTGCTAGGATCACTTTTCGATAGCTTGTGATTTGTCTTTGATTCACTTCTTTTTCCTCATACTTTTCTCACATCTTTGTTACTTCTCTGAATGACACTTTAAAGATTTATTATTTTGGCTATATCTTTTTATTGTGGTTTGAGATTATAACTTGTTTATTTTTTTCAAAATCCGTTTTGAGCTCTGCTATCCATGGCTTCTGTTGTGTTAAACTCTGTTATTACAGAGTGAAACAAATAAGAAAACTGACTGATTTAAGGTAAGAAAAGAAACATGACATTGTATTTTGGCTAGATCTTCCTAGGTAGGAAGAAATAACAAGCCTTGTTCTTTAAAAGTAAGTTAAAAATACTTTTGTTGGTCAATGGTTATTCAGTTTTAGGTATTAAGGAAAAGAATAAAGGCTAGACATGATTCTAACGGATGCCTAAGAATACCAAAGTAAGAGGAAAAAACTCGGATTTAGAGATTCTGTACTTGTTCAGTTCTTATGTTTCCTTTCTGAGATGAATAAACAGTCAGAGGAAGAAAAGAAACTAAGAGGCTTTTTAAATCCCCGGAATTAACAGCTTTCAGAAAGAAAAATAATGAAATAAATGGACTGAGAACATGAGGATGTTGGAAAAGAATTGGCTTAATAACAAAACTTAGTAGCAAGAAATCATGAGAGAGGACTCTAACCAATATTAAAAATATTAAAGATTAAATGAATTACTTATTCTTGTGGCAAGGATGGGTTTAGAAAGAAATTGCACTCATCTACAATTTGTCCCTTCCTACATGTATATAAATCAGATATCTTAAGGGGTCTTGCAGAATGACTAGACCTCCAGCTCTTGGTGATCTGAGATTAAGGGGATTATCTTCATGGTTTGAGCTGCCTTAAGAAATATTTTAAGATCTCAATGATCTCTCTATCACAATTTACACCAAATGGAGAATTTAGTTCTGTTATCTACATATAATTTTCACTTGGTGCATGAAAATCAATAGAGTCTAGCTTGATTAGATTTGGACTTTAACCTTCTGACATGCAAATTACCAGACTTGGGACTAATCCTTGTCACACTTTGTATATATTTGTAGGATTAATATTTTTAGTGCTGTTTATTTGTAAGGTAGGAATGCCTAAAATTGAACTACTCTTCCCTTACAATATTAGGCAGTCTGCTAAAAAAGAAGAAGAAAAGAGACTCCTGTCTCAAAGGGTTTGCAAATTTAAGAAAGAGAATGTACCTCCAGCAGTTAGTGTGATATAATGTGCATAAACTAGGATACGATGAAGCGTAAACAAGATTCTTTGATTCCTTTTTCTTTTTTTTTCTTTTTTTTTTTTTAGTGATATATATTCCTTTTGTAAATCAAATGTAAATCCAGGAGGGGACTGTTGCGTATCTTTTGGTCCTTCCATGAAGGAACATCCGTATAACTAATAAACTATGTTTTTTTAATATATATACACATATATAAATATGTATGCATTTTCATAATGTTTATGAGTCCATGAAATTATCAAAGCATTGATGCAAACAGTTCAATGAAAATTGTCATAAGGAGAAACTGCTCAGTTCATAAGCTTTAAAATAATATCTATATTTATTGATATATTATTGACACATAATTAACAGGCAATCAGTGATTCATTCAAGATCAATATCAGCAATACAACATAAAAACCTCAATATTATAAACGCCACTCTATAACCAATTCCAAAATGCTATAGCCTCACACCCGTACATGTGTAGACACACAGTTACGTGTACACATTCTCACAGGCAGTGTGGCCTACAACCCTACACATCTCTTTCCTGGCCATATTGATTCTCCCACTTGCACACTCCTGCTGTGAGAGTTGTGGGTGCTCCAGCTATACATGCACCAGTGCTGCCCCTATGAAGCCAGATTCACACACAGATGCCAAGATTTGAGCTTGTCAGGCATCTGGTGGCTCTGGATGGCCAAGACAGAAGTCCTCATGCCATTGGGAGATTTCTAGCAATGCATTAACAGATTTTGATTACTGTAGTTTGCACTTCTAGGTCTCTTCCTCACAAATTTTACAACTCAAAAATTTGAAAGTTCTTATGCCTTTTTTAATACTTCTTTTCCAGCTGAGTTCCTCTTTATTTCTGAAGTATCATTGTAATTCTAAGGCTGCTCTCTAAGTTATCTGATAGTTTTCATCTCTAAAATGATCAGTTTGGGCAAAGGCTCTCGCAGACAGTTTAGGATGTCTCTTTCGCAGCCACTGTTCACATACCTGTCTTAACAACTGTTATTAGCCAGGCCAAGGGTGGGCAGTGTAAGCATCCCATAGTAGTGACTAGTATTAAATGTAAGAAATTGTTTCCATTTACCTTGAAGGGAAAAGAGGCCAAAACTTCAAATATTCGGTTATATTCAAAGTCAGCTAAAGATGTATTTTTACTTATAATATTCAGCCAACTAATCCAAGAAATGTGAAAAAAAATTGCCACTAGTATTTCATACTTAGTGTTGAAGTTCAGATCCGGGAAATCAATCTCAAAAAATCATTTTGCTCATGCACTGAACTGAGTTGAGGGGAAGGAATAACAGGGAGATCCACATAGCTTCTTCCCATGCCAATCTTTCAGACACTGTCCACGAACTTATAACCATTTCCAAATTTTCTGGGGACTTCTATAGCCTTCATGTTAGTCTTCATCCACATTGTAGTGACAGCCAGCTTGAATAAATTTTATGCGGTTTATCCTAAACCCAAATTGTCTCGAAAGTTCATATACTCAATTTAATCATCCATGCACTGGGAAACAACACTTTGGGTTTATTCATCACACAAAAAGATTATAAAACATACATAAAACTTAAAACCCTTCATAATTCAAGTATTCATACTGCTTAAGAATGAATAAAGCAAAAATGATCAAAAGTTTTTGTGTGATCATTGATTTTACTGAAAATAATAAAAGCCTTTCAACCCTGTAGAAAATTACTGGTGTAGAGATGTTCAAGACAAATCACCAGGCACACAGATAAAGCATTTATTCTGCCTGGCATGCACTGCTACCAGCAATAATTTAGGACAGCCCAGAGGTCACACTCAGCGAATCTATACGTAGCAAAATAAGAACTATTAATCACATAGAAGTATATTTGTTGACTAATGGCTTCTTTACTTTTCCTCCTTCTATCCAGTTTCATGTACCCTTCACTCATTCAAATAAATTGTCAGAATATACTATTAAATTATATAGCATGTACAATTGTAGGGTAACAGCTGCCTATCTTTAAAAAAGGGAATGGTATTTGGAGCAGAATGGGGACTAATAATTATTAAATTATTAATGCCTACATACACTAGTAGGTAGACCTATGTTACAATGAAGTAGCAGTAAGAATGGAAGCAAGTATCATTTACAGAGTTCACAATCAAACAGCAAGATACCGAAGTAAAGAAAATAATTTAATAGGCACAGGTAGGCACAGAAAACAGAAAATACTAAAGAAAATACACAGATAGCAGATGTAGCAGAGACATCTGAAATAACCTGAAATTAAATACATAGAAATCAGTTTCATTTTGACTCCAAATGTTTGTGAAAACATCTCTTAAGACACAAAGGTAACAGAATGCCTTTCATAGAAAAAACCCATGCATTTCAAAATTTTTACACAACTTATCTTTCTAAATATGGAATGTTAGAGTGATCTCTTCAAAACAGTATCTGATATACCTTTTAGACAAAGAAATGTTTCTTAGTCTTCCATAATTCAGGTCAACAAGGGTTAAGTTAACAGTAAATTAAAGTTCCATATACTGTGACCTTATGCTGAAGTTTCTGTGAGAAGTTCTATGATTGTGGCACTGTTCATTTACAATTCTACAAAGCTCATTGCAATTTTCAGTTTTATAGAATGAAGGTTCTGTGATATATTAGAGAATAGATTGCAGTACTTACAGCAATACTGGCATTACAAGTTCATTTCTTTTCTATCCGTCTTAGTGTAATTTTTAACTTGTGGTAACTAAATAGATAGTGGTAGAATGTTCTGATAAAAAAAGCAAGTGAAAAGCGACTGATATGCCTATATTACATGTATGTCCAGATTTGGCAGCAACTACAAAGTTCTGAACAAATTTTTATAATACAAACTAATAACTTTTCGTCACCTCCCTCAGGATATCATCTGACATGAAATTGGTCAGGAAATACAGTAGCATATTCTAAATGTTGTTGCCTTATCATCCTGGCTGCAGACATTAAAGGATGATTCAATATGTTGCAACTGACATAGGAGTTTTCTAGTTGACAAATAGTCCAAATGTCAGTTGAAATGATGCACTTTCTCTTGTATTGCAAACTGTAAACCAGTTTCAGTTTCAGATGCACAATATGTTTTAGGTTTGTGGCTTGCTAATGTTTAAAAAATATGCTTACAATGGTACAGTGTGATGTACTGTGGTTTCAAACATTACATACCCTTAGTTAAGCCTGCATGTTGTTCGATCATGTCTGGCAATAAATCAAAAGGTAGTGCCCCTGTAAGCTTCTTCTCCTTCCCAAAATAACCGTACTCTTGCTATTATCTCCTTCACGGCCTGTCATCTTACTCCACTTTTCTCTCCTTTCTCCCTCCTCTTCCTCTTATCCTCCACCGGATGCTACACTGCAGTGACTTCAAACTTTTTTCTCTTATGATGTTCTGAAATATGTAGCAGAGAACGAGGTTTGCTATGCCTATGAAGGATAGCCACTATTGTATTACACTAATGTAAATTAATCCTATCAAGCTTTTTGTTTCATACAGAAGTTGTAGCTTTTGAGGTTTCAAACATGGGAGCATCCGGTTCCTCCATGTTGAACCCAGGACATTATCCTATCAAATTTTACAGAATCTGAGGTGTAGAGCTGAACCTCATAAAAGTATATTTTGGGAACTTATTCAGCATCTGAACACTTTCTACCACACATGACCAAGAAATGAAGCCTACGTTTTAACTACTTTTTGGGGAGTGCATGTCTATTATGTCTTAAGATGTTTGTACTTTATCAGTTGATCATTCTGATGGAGTAGTTATAATGGACAAGGATTAATGTGTTTGCAAGAAATGGACAGGGTTGGAATAACAGGGCCTTGCAGATCAGAATATAGCTTCACATAGGAGCCCAGTGTCTACCAGCTCAGTCACAAGATGTATGTATTGCTTTTCCAGTTACCTAGAAATGTATGCGTTTTGACACTTTTTAAAGAGATCACTCTTGAATCTTGATCCACTGAGGAATAGCCATTATATATTCACTTACATTCACTATATATACACTGAGTTATATCAAAGCTTCTATTGAGAACTGCCCTTCGCATGCTAGTAATTCTGCCTCCTAATGTCTCCTCTTGTCCTTTATGATCATGTCCGTGATGCCCTCACAGTGAGAAAGTGAAGAAGACTTAGCTTTCTCAGTTAGAGTTGTGTGTTTTGCATGTACAGTCTGAGATGTTGATAATATGTCAAAGCAGACAGAAACTTAAGGTTGAGTGAATGTAAAGGAAATAAATCATAAACAGTTTAAGCTTCGTACTGGAACAAACTCAATGTCGTTAATCACCCAGTCAAGAGACTTTAACAAACAATCAAGAGCTGAATGGACAACCAGTGCCAAGTATTGCATGTGTGCCATACCCTCTGATACCCACCCTGCAACAGCGGAATTTTGGAGCAGAACTACTAATAGAATCCAATGTCTATAAAGTAGTTTAAAAGTTTAATTTAGCATTGCCTAACATTATATATTTGTTTGGTTTTTTATTTTTTTGTTTGAAGAACAAAATACAGGTTAGATGCACACAAGCACAAGTTAGAGAGCAAGTCAGGGAAATTACAAGAGAGATACAAGCACATTATTAAAAGTAGAGAGAGAGATCAAGAGGTGAACAAGCTACCAAAGACAAAAAACAGTCTTTAGAGAATGTATGTCTTAATTTATGGTGATAATGGCAAAGTACATAACTTGCGTGTTAATTCTATACTGATAAGCTCTGCTCCTCACTACTTGGCAACCATTACATAAAAGAGAAAATACCAGGAACACACTGACAGAAACACGATAGGAGAAAACCAGAGCGTGTTTGGAGGACATACCAGAAAGTTAGTGCAAGTACAAAAATGCATAGATGTTTAGATAACCAGTATCTACGGCCTTCACTGCCCTTCCTGGTAAAGGAGAGAGAATTATGAGAGGCAATGGTATAACGCTGAGCACAGTTTCCTGGCTCACAACTTCCCATCTGCTTTGCAGCCTTCCTGTTACCCTGAAGAAGTCTCCTCAGAACCACATTTAGTTCCTACTCTTTTTTTCTGTACACTTTCTTTTCTTCCTTTCTTTCTTTCAAAGCAAAAAACTGTGATGAATATTCTTGTCCTGGCAGTTCCAGTTAGGAAAAATCCTTTTAATCCCTGATGGGGCCTTTTTGAAGACGACTGTTTCCTTTTTTGAAATATGGCAATGCTAAAAAGCAACCTCTGCTTAGCCTGAGTGAGGGCAGCTGTCCTACGCATCAGTTTCAAAATGCTGCTAGTGCTGTCAAGTATTACCTTCCTTCTGAAGGGAATCTTCCTTGTCTTCTACAATTGTAATTTTTTCAGAACTCGGACTGAGTAGATCCCTCTTCCAATCTGAGTCAATGACAAAACTTACATACATGTCCTTGAAGTCAGGATCTTCCTCTAGGTAGGTGTAATGCAGTATGAGAACCAGGATAACAATAAATGCCAGCCTAATTGCCATATTTTACTTCTGTGTATCTATATAGAAATGAGTTGATTGAAACATTGGAAACATTCTTTTATGACTGGAATGTTTCTAAAATGTTTTGTCCGAAGTGTGTTCTGTGATGGTTGTGATAAGACTCCTGAGCATAGAATGTTGTAATGTTGACAGGTATAATCCTTATAATAGCTTTTGTTCCATGAGGTGCCTGGACTTTATTTAAGCAGACATTCTGTCTCTAGGGAAGTCTCAAACATTAGCACTTTCACATACAGTAACCTGACTCCATAATTTGAAAATTTTAGAAATATAACTCCATTGAGTGCTTATACTGTTGGGATTTAAGAAAACCATTTCTCCAGTGACATTGCCTTTTCCGCTAAGACACAGCTACATATCTCTTCTGGATAATCAGTGGTGCTATTTATTTGCTCAGTATGCTGAACTACGGAGAAAGATGGTTTTGGATGGCCTGAAAAATCTATTTATAATTTTGTTCCTGATAAGTAACAGCCAAAGTCATTCTTAATCCTGTGCAGATCATTAGGTAACATGGCTAAAATATGTCAGGGTCTGAAGCCAAGAGCACAGAAGGGGCCATCATGGTTTTCGTTTCCTTAGCCCAATAGCTCAGCAGCCACAGGCTTGGGTCAGCTTTGCAGTAAACACTGCTGGAGGCTCAGACTCACCGCTGCGGACTGATGTCCTGCCTTCACAGTCTCTTTAAATAACATAGTTGTATCAAACTTAGAAGCTTTCAGTCTTGCAGTCAGCTGTTCAGTGTTTGAGATAGTATTGAAGCCTTTTCTAGTGCAAGTGCAAAATCTCAGTGGACATTTAAAATCTTTTTAGCAACTTTTTCATGCATGTGTGTATTGGATGTCCGTGTTCAGATTTTGACAGTGGCATGACGCACTGGTCTGTCTGAGGAGCGGGCAGGAGCTGCCTGTGTTGGACACAGCTGTTTCCAGCCAGCTCCAGCAGACCCAATGCAGGACACAGCTGAGCCCATCCGCCAAGCTGGTGACTTCTTTGTGAAAACGCATTTCAGAAAGGGCCAAAACACTAGAGAGTGGAGAGGAAAAGAAGTATGAGACAGAACAGTAGAAATACCGAGGTTGAAGAAAAAGGAGAGGGAGGAGGTGCTCCAGGAGCTGAAGCAGATATTCCCCTGCAGCCTGAAGGAGAGACCACAGTGGCAGAAGTGTTTCCCTGCAGACTGTGAAGAGGTCCATAGTGGATTAGGTATTCACCCTGCAGCCTGCGTAGAACCCTATGTTGGAGCAGGTGGGTGTCTCTTGACAGGAACTGCAGCCAGTGGAGAGTCCACTCTGGAGAAATATTACCCTGAAGGACATGGGAAGGACTCACACTGAAGCAGGGAAAAGGGTGAAGAAAAAGGAGCAGCAGAGAGGAACATTTATGAACTGATCACACCTTTATCCTCTCTGTGCTGCTCAGGCTGTGGGTGAAGACGACGATTTGAGAATGAATGAGTAATGTGGAGCCTAACAAAATGTGGGCACAGGAGTGAGGACTTATATTAATTTTCCCGAAGTCATGTCTGGTTTGCCAGGGATTGTAATTGGTTACTAGTTTCCCTGTCTTTATCCTGATCCATGAACTTTTTAGTCTTATTTTATCCCCTTGCCCTCTTGAGGAGGAGGAGTGATAGAGAGAGAGCAGCTGAGTGAGCATTTGGTAGCTGGCTGATCTTGTAAGCAAGGCTTAAAAGAGCTCTGACAAATATGGCTTATATGTGTCAAGGAAGACTAAATACTTACCATAAAATTTTCAGGTTTCACATAACCGTTTCACATTTACAAAACTTCAGGGAGGAGTGAAAACAAATTTTTTTACAAGAAATTATCTATATCCTGCTGA
>NW_010398325.1:0-2034 GCF_000710305.1 Buceros rhinoceros silvestris | reverse complement strand
TGAAGTTCAACATTATTAATTATTGGCAGATGGCCGAGAGAAGGCAGAGTTATCCTTTAATCTGTTGGGGATTCAAACTTTTTTATCCCAACCTTGGTATTCAGTGTCTCTATTTGTACCTTTTATTTCTTTTTCAGATTAGTGATTGGGTACCTTGAAGATTGTTGTCCTTAGGTTTGTAATAAATAAGCTCTGTTACAAGCTCATGTGTCACACTACTGAAGGCCAAGAAACAAATAATATTTTTAAATGTTTTCGTTCAAAAATTTATATTCCTCTACACTACTGAGAGCTAGTAATACAAGTATCAAAACAACTAGAAGTTAAAACTTAGTAATAGAAATTGCTTTCACTGTCCTTTGATTTTATTCGAACCTTCCCATCATGCCTTTCTCTCTGGATTTTACCACAAAGCAGGGAAGTTCAGAGCTTTAGAATAATACTGTGCTCCTACCAATATGTTTTTTGTAAGTAATTGCTTCCATTTCCAGTCCTCAGTAATTTTTCCCTATGCCATGAATCTGAAGCCAAACAATGGAAACTGTTTGACCATGTGTCCTGGTTTGAGTTAGAACAGATCTGATTCTGTTCAGTGATTTTATTTTCCAGCTCTGTCTCTTCTAAGTCACTGCACTGTCCAAAGTTAACGGCATGTTTTTGCAGGTGGCGTCTGCTTCCAGAAATTATAACACTTGATGTTTACAGTTACTACCAGGGATTGGGATGCAGAAAGGCTCTTGCTTGTACTTGCTCCTGTGAAGAGCAAGGTCACTGCTAAATCCTGTGTGCCACGGTGGGGTTGCAGTAAGTTACAGGCTGCACCTGTGGGGAGGAGCAGACAGGACAGGTGACCCTAAACCGACCAACAAGGTGCTCCATCCCATAGATGTCGTGTTCGGTATAAAGCTGAGGGATCACGAGGGTCAAGCTCTCTTCTTCAATGTCTGTCATCCAATGTTCTGCCTTTGTTCCCAATCCGTGTATTCCTGAATCCAGTTCTGGAATCCAGCTTCTGATTTTGGTTCCTGTCTGCTGCTGAGTCCAGTTTGGGCTTTTCCTAGTGCCTGCCCACAGCATCAGTGGTGAACAGCGACGTGATTGCCATCAGTGGGGTTGGTTTGGATGCTGCTTTTGCATATACTTGTACATATATAATTTTATTATTGTTATTTTCAATAAAGGAGTTTGTTTTGTTTTCCAATCTGTAAGTCTCTCTCCCTTACTCCCTTTTCTATTCCCCATTGGGGAGACAAAGAGGTTATTAGGGAGCATCTGTCATTTGTCTAGTGGCTCCCATCCCTAACACATGACATTATGTAGAACTGCAAAACACTTCCTGTACATGAAAAGAACATTTGATGTAGAACAACATTTTGATTCTGTATGATCCATACTAACCCTGAAATCTCTAAATCTGGGTTCTGCCCACTTAATTATTTTTCCCATCACTGTGAATGGTCATTACCTTAAAATTTGGCTAAATATGTATAGCAGAGTAGAAGCTTATAAAACATTCAAGTAAAGGAAAAATTGCTGAGTGACTATATTCTATTTTGTATTAGCTATCCAGTAAGAAAGATGTTGACATGTATGTGTGCATTCATATAATACATCTATATAAATGTGTGAAAAGAAATATGTGCAGATCAGTCAGGTTTCTGTCTACTAGATCCTTGTCACCGGTTTGGCCGAGGTAAAAACCAAGGTCCGATGACGATAATACCCTCCCCTATCCCACCAGAGATAGGGAAAGGGAGAAAAAAACTCGTGAGACCTCTAAAATGCTTTTTGGAAAACTGAAACAAACTTTAATAACACTACAAACAAATATATATTAAATACAAAGGAAAACAGTGAGATATTGAGGGTTTTGGGAAGGCGAGGGTTAAACCGAAAGCAAACACGGACCGCGGCAGTGATCCGAGATGGCGGCAGCCACGTGGTTCTGCCGCGTGAGCAGAACACAGAGACCCACGCAGTTACGAATTACCCGGTAGCATGAAATAGAGTGGAATTGGCACAAAGTCCTACCAG
>NW_010398324.1:14979-29809 GCF_000710305.1 Buceros rhinoceros silvestris | reverse complement strand
AGAAGCAGATTGGTAAAGTAATTTTTCATTTATATTTGTCTACTTCTGAAATCTAATAATTTTTATTTCTCTCTTCAATCTGTTCTCATGGAAAATTAAAATACTGTTTGGCAAGCAAGGCACTGGAGATTTTGACTCTCCCCTCCAGTTTAGGGACACAATTTCGTGTATTGAAATCAATAGGTATTAGGCACTTAAACAGTTCTACACAGCACTCTGGGCAGAATAAATTACACTGAGAAAAAGGTCACAGATCTTAAGCCTAAAACTTTTTTAGATGTGTTAACAATCTATATATAAAAATACTTGCCCTTTTACCACTCTCATTTTCTCCTTTATTGTATATTTTTGTTATATGTACATTAAATTTGTGTTTTGACACAAATTAAATTTGTGATTGATTGATTGATTTGTGATTGATTAAATTTGTCTGTTTAATAACTGACCAGGTAATATTTTAGATCTGGCCTAAATTTACCAAAGTCTGTCAATTCTCTCAGCTATTACTGATACTCAAAAATCCTGGTTATATCTTAAAACTGGAAAATAAAAAGTACAACACAGTAAGAAGGCATGAAAAATGTGGCAGATGCAAATATATATAGAAAACAAACATATGAGGAAAATATATTTTCATTTCCTCTTTTATGTAGGAATGGAGAACAGAATAATGATTTTAAAATAGTCATCTGACCTTTGCAACTCTGGTTCAAGAAAAGATCAAAGACATTCTGGTCTTAAACCATAAGATGAAGGCATAATCTAAAAAGTAAGGGGCCTAGAAAGTATAAGAAACACGTGATTCATTGTGCTTGATTTGAAATGTGCTTGCGTGACTTCCTAAATCCCAATGCCAAAACTAATTTTTTCTTCTTTTTTTCTTTTTTTTCCCCCCGCAAATACATGGTTTCAAACCTAGATTAAATGACATATAATTCACCATGATTGCAGTAGACTCCTAGACTATGTATGGATAAATTAGATGAATATGCTATATTTATACAGAATTCATTATTTCTCAAAACATAGCAGAATCTGAACGAAACAATAACGAAGTGTTTTACTCTCACAATTATAATGGTAAAATACAAATACAGAGAAAGAAAACAGCTCTGTTCCAAACACTTTCCCAGGTAATTTAAGAAGAAATATAAATTCATTAAAAAATAGAGAAGTCCGCAAGACGTAACAGAACATCATGAGGAAACCTCCTTGGCACCAACTTATTCATTCTAGGACTACAAAGGTCTATACAACCCAAGCATACATCCTGCAGGTGGTTTTCCTTGGCACTATTTACTGCAGGGAATGTTTCTGCTTGCTGTGTAAAGCCTGGCCAGGTTTTGTGCAGAGCGCTAAGCCTCGCGGTCGCTCTAGTTGGCATTTAGGATGAAGGACTATGATGGAATTCTTAAAATTACAAAAGGCGCAAAGAGCACAAGAAAGGGACATCTGCTCTACAGCCTGCATGTCATTATTCAACCAGACAAAAGAGTGGTAATATCTAGTCTGGCTAAACAGACTATGAAAAGAGGGCACTTTCTCTGTGGATCCATTGTAATGTTCACGTTACACATACTTGGGCTGTGTAGGAAAATCACTGGTCCAACTAATTTTAGCATGTTATCAATGGGTTAAAAGTACAGAACATGCTTAATAAATCTCCATACGCCTAAAGGTTTTCTCTCAAACCCTTCTGAAAATCCTCACCTTTAAGATTTTAATGAGAAAGTTACCATTGGCCCCAGCAGGACCAGGTTTTACCTCAGATCTTTGAAGAACAATTTAAGATACTAGTTATTACTATAAAATCATAATTTGAAATTACTAAGGCCTTTTGCTGTAAATTTAATGAACCACTAACTATTCTACCACATTATTATTGAAAGCTTTAACAATCTTGAACCTTCCGAATCAAAGCAGAAGGCGGACAACAGCAGAACTGAATTTCAAGGGGTTTCAATTCATGAAGTCTCTTCCATGCATGCAGTTTAATTTTTTTCCCAGAGCTGCCTTGAAATGTCAGCTGTTCCCAAGTAAGGAAAAACATTTCTAGACAAACTCTAAGAGAAATTAAATGGGGCCTTTTCGGGTGACAGTGCTGTAGATGCTTTTTCGTACATGGCTGGTTGCAGCTGTCATTTCAAAACTTCACATTCTTTGTCTATTAGGTAACTACCTCCACGTCAGTTGTTCTCTGTTCCAGTTTAAAGCTGACTTCCGTGCAAAACAAATCATCTACTCAAATTAATTTAAAAACGGAACTGATTCCTTTCAGGGATTTTCTTATTTAATGAATGAAAAGATGCTCGCACTTGACTTACCTTAAACACCTTTTTTTTAAAGTAAACTTTATTATTAATTGTTATTACAATCTGAAATTCAGATGCCTGAATTTTAGGATTTACTTCATGAGCATACTTTTCCTGTTAACAAAGTTAACTACAAAAATGCAGTCATTTTTATTTCCATCTTTTTCTTGTCTTAGAGATAGCCATTCAAAATTAATGGAAAACATTGTATATCATTTACAAGATTTATGACCTTTAATGCTGTTTCTGAATTTTTATTGGGGGGTTGGGGGAGGGGAATCCATTTTCTCCAGAAAATTTGTATGCATATATTGAAGTTCTGCGGGAACAGTTAAGGTAATTAATAGAGATTTGTGTGTTCCCATTCAGTCTTTCTTAGTCCTACACGCCAAACTCTTGTCTCCTTCCTGAACTTACTCTGTAGCTGTTTCATTTGCCTGTTGGATCCCTAACCTTTTCCTTGTGCTGAGTTCAGGTATGTAACTTGCTTTTATGATACACGTTTCCATTTAAAAATATGATTTTCATTTTAGAATGGTGCACAGACAATCACAAAGTTTTAAGCAGACTGTATCTTTTCAATAGTAGTTCCAGCTTTCTACCAAACAGAAGCAGATGTGAAAATATGTGTATTTACTGTTATCTTGAAGCTTTGTACAACACAAAGCGCCATATTTTTAACAGCACATTTTTCTACAAGGCTGCAATATTTCTGCAAAGTTCTGTAGGAATTTCATTGTTCATAATATCACTACACAGTCTGACAAGACCTCGAATGTCTTTCTAAAACTTCAGCTAAGAAAACAATTGTGCAAGAATCTCAACTTCTATTTCTACAGCCTGTTTCCAGCTTTTCTAGGGAAAACTTGAAAATGAGATACAATGCTGAGCCAGTTCCATGTCTGCAGTTGCCTACTGCAGCAGCCACCACGGGTGACTGTGAGGATCCAGGGTAGGGAGGGAGCCCCCGCAGGTGGGGAGGAAGAGGCCCAGGGAAACAGGGCTGTGAACAGCTGCTCTCCTCTTTCTCACACAGCCCCACGAAGAGCTAGTGAGGCTGCGTACGCTCACACGACAGTGGTATGCTGGAGGATGGCTCTGCATAGGCTGAGTGGTGACTACTGCTGTGGAGGGTGATCCTTTTAAACAGCAACTCCTTGGAGGCAGTTGCCAGGGAATAAAGTTCATCTTTCTAGGGCATTCAGCTCAACTCACCAGCTGGAACATATTATGGTCTTTGTCCCAGAATGACCAATCTCATCTGTACTACTAAGAAGCCTCAAGCATCCTCCAAACTGCAAATACAAAGATTTATTTTTATTTTTTTAATCTAGTGGTTTTACAGACAATTTTTTTTTTTTTTTAATATTTGCTCCCTCAAGGCTGAAATGCTGTGGATTAGAAACATGTGAGGTTATCCCCATGTGTGTAGTCTCTTTGCACAACATGAAGGCATTGCTATAAACTACAGATGTAATTAGAGAAGTTCTTATCTCCTCACATTCATGTATAAGTGAAGCCATTTTTCCCTCTCGTACTTCAGACTAGGAAGACCTGTCCATCACTTACCACAATCTTACTCTTCCCAGCTCCTCTAGGAAATGGGACACCCACTTGTGTGTAATTTTTGCAACAAAAACAATTCTTCTGATAAACAGATTGAATAAATTTTTACTGTGGTTAATATAAATTAAAACCCAATATTTAGTTAGAATCTGCAAGAGACTTTTCACAGTGCTTGTCTTCCCCTGAAAATGAGAGTATCAGGTCATGGCAAATTGCAAATTCTTCTGAAGGGGAACTTACAGACTAAGACTTCCTCCCTCTTTGAGATCAGGAAAAAAAAAAACCACTGCTATGTGAACCAATTACTTGCCTGTGATGCTAACCTCCTTCACAAATACTTCTGCAAAGCCTTCAACTCCAGCCCTCATTTTTCAAATTCCAAGGCTCAGTTATTTATCCAGAACAGCTCATTTCAACAACTAAATGACTGGTAATGTCAGACTACATTTAGCCACTAGCATTCCTTGAATGTCTGACCTGTAGAAGTGTACAAAAATGTATTACAAAATGTGCAAATCTGGAGTGGGACTGCAGATCCTATCTGCTCCCACAGGTTCTCCAGTTCAGGGGTCCTGCCAAAGCTGGAAAGACATTTACGCCCTTTTTATGAGGTGAACAATAACCAAGCAACAACAGCTTCTAAAACATCCAAAACATTTCAATACAACCCCTCCTGAAAACATTTAGTGAAATCTCAACCCAAAGAACTATTTTCCAGTTCTCATTCCATTTCTTAGCTTGTAGGGCCATTTCTTTACTAGCAATCTCTCATCACAGTTAAGAGGCAATTCTTCAGATACCTATTGCTGTGTTTTTCCATAAAAGATTTTTATTTTTTTCAGAATATGCTTTTCTTTTTTTTAATAAAGTAATGTCACCCTTTCATGTATTTCTTTCTCTTAATATTTGCTTTTTATGTAGATTTATCACAGTGAGGTTATACAGTGCTGACTTACCATATATAAAACCATTGAGAAATTCCTCAACTGCACTGTTTAAAGTGCCAACATTTTCAGAGTAACAGCAAAACTATACACGTAATGCAATTAAAAAACTCGATTACACACACACAGAAAAAGAAAAAACCAACCAAACAAACAAAAAAAACCCCAAAGAGATGAGCACAGAGGCACAATGGCAGGAGGAGGAACCCCAATAGCCCAATCAAAGAAAATGAGCCGCAGCCTGGCCCCTCCCTGGGGAGCCTCAGGCTCCTGCGCTAGGGGAGACACCCACCATGGGAGAGGGTCCCCACAGCACCTTACAGACTGAGAGGGTACTGCCAAGATGTATGGGACAAATTATGGGACATCGGATAAGGGCACTCTGGGACTGCATGGGACTTATTACGGGATGTGCAGGGGAGGAAGCAAAAGCCAGGACAGGGAGAGATCAACATGGCTTGGAAAGAAACAAGCGAGGGAAAATGAAGGTATAAGGAGTTAAAAGAAGCTGGGCAGTGCCCTGCACTGGATACTCTCAGCCTGTCCTACCCTCTTATTAAAACTGCACTACTAAATTCTTCCTGGGCAAAGGATTCTCTGTTCCATGTACATGTGTGCCAGCAACCAGGGTCAGACCGCCTGTAATTTTGTCCATGGTGCCAGCAACTGAAGCACGTGTGGTCACTAATGAGCATCAAGCCAGACTAGCTGGTGACTAGGTGGAGTGGCCTGGAAGCCATGTGTTGAGAATGAGGCACCTGGAGGAAGAAGCCACCAGAGGGATCAGGGGTCCAGGACATGGGGTTGAAGGTTGACCAAGAGACTCATTTGCACGTGTATGTGTCGGACTGGAAGGCAGCAGGGCCAGCTCTGGGGTGCCTTGGGTCTCTAAGCCTGGTCATGAAGGGACCCAGCGTGTGTGGTGTCAGTATGTGCTCATGCACACTCACAAATGAGGAAACCAAGAACCAGCTGCTGACAACACAGCACTCAAGCGGGGCATCTGAGTCTGGCTCCTGGAGAGACTGACAACATATATCTGTCCCACTAATGGACCTTTATCCTGATCAGCCAGAAGGGAAACAGGATGTGGACAGTGGTATTGTTTGTGTTTGTCTGAATGCTGATGTCTGTGGCTCTGACCATGCACGTGTGTTTATCTGTACTGTACATGTGAGTGTTTCTGTGGGGAAGGCACGATCACGCTGCGCAGAGTAGACCTGACACATGGAGCTTTGGCAACCTCACCTCTATGAGGCATGTATGAAAATACAAAATCCAAGATTATCTGTAAAACTGTGCATCATTACACTGCGTGCAAACACTTACTAAAAAATGCTACTTCCTCCCACGAAGTTTGAAGGAAAAGTGTTCCAGGACTAAAAATCGATACAGGAGAAGAACAGAAACCATTAGTGCAATCAGCATTCATGTTGTTGGCAGTTTTAGTATCTATGACTAACTTACAAAGTATGAATTATTTTCTTTTTTTTTTTTTTGGTTTGGTACTATATAAGAAAGAAGAAAAAGAAACTGCTGAATCAGATCTTTAGCGGATGCTTTCGTCTGAACTGTTGAGTTTTCAGTAATTAATAGCCAGCTGCACATCCTGATATAATGCAGACGGGTCCTGCGTCATTAAGCATTACTGAAACAAATTTCTATTTAACAGGTAATAGTACAGGAAAATAAAACCTTGGAAAAGCAAAACCATTTTCTTAAGAGACACAGGTGTATTTAAGAAGTAACTTGATAGTCATTACTTAACTCCATTTTAAAAAATAATTGCATAAGATGCTACTTTCTTGTGCAAATCATTCATATATGGGAGGGACAGAATATATTGCTAATCTATATTTACATTTCAAAGGAAGTCCTTATGACAAAACTATCACCACTACTGATAACTAACATTCTTTGACATTTCTTGAAAGACGCTATTTTCAGCTATTTATATCTTTGCCTAAAATTATCCATCCAGCCAGAAATTTTTCATGCTGGGTATATATCCCAAGGTAGTTCATTATTGACATAGCAGTTTTGTAGAACGAGATTATGAGCTCTCATGTGATAATGGGCTACCTTTTGCCATTTGCACCCTTCACAGATGAGCTCCATAGGTAACTCCCTCAATTTTGAGGGTACTTAGTTCTGAATTTTGAAGATAGATTAGTAAAAATGCAGAGTATTCCCAACTGAAAAAGAAGTTGGTTTGAAAAGTATTTGGATTACATTTTGTACTATTAAAGTACTAGAAATGCTGGATAATTAGTCTCCAGATACTTCGATTTACTTACTCCGTATTAGCAGACACTTCTTCAAGCCTCAAATCCCCATCTGTAGAACAGATCTAATGATATTTTGGCAGTGCTGTTACAGCACATCCTTTAATCCTTGTAGAGCACCCAGATTCTACAGGGGGGAGAGCTAAAGAAACCTCATGAAGAAATAGGCCATTCTGAATCTGGTGCAGGTTTTAAATTATTTATTTTGAGAAAGAAGTGCAGGGCTGTCTACTGAACAAGAAATACTGGGCAACCGCCAAGGCAGTGAAGGAATAAGGTGTTCTGTGTAGGCTACAGCATTCCTTCATGCTTTTGGAACAGGTAGCTCACACACATAGGAATGCCAACTTTCAAGTCACCATATGGTGCATGACACTAGAATTGCAATATTTCCTAACTTTTGGATCCTTCAAACCTTCTTGTTTTTAACACAGTTACATTTGTTTCCACATAAGCTCATAAACAACAGTTTTGCCTTTTGCTACAAAAGTGAATTTTGTATGGTGCCAAATTTATTCAAACAGCTGCATATGAAATTATGCCTTAGCACATTCTGTTATCTGTAATGGGAGGAAATGGGGATTCTGTTAGAAAGCCTCTTTGCAACTACTCCATTTGCATGTGCGTAACAAGCTCATGAGAATGTAACTGCTTATTTCCCCCACTGTTTTACTTTTTGAACACCTGAGATTTAAAAGGCAAGAAGTCAGTCTGGTATAGCCAGGCAAGTATTTAAACACTTCTCATGAGATATAAATATTTTAACTCTGAATTAGATTATTAACATTATGTCTCACCATATGGAGTCACACAAAGTTAAGGATGGACAATTGCTTGTCCTGACATTGTCTTCAAAAGTGGGTGTAAAAGGTTTTTGGATTTATGTCTCTATTTCATACATTTTCTATATTTTGAGTCTGAAGGGAAATAAGCCCAACCATAAATATATTCCCTGTAGTGTAAATGGCAAGACAGAAAAATAATTAGCTGAGATAATAAAATTTCCTCTTCAAGAATATTTAAAATAGTAACAGAAAAAAATTCAAAAAAACCTAATATGCATCTTTGTTACCAGGTACTACCATTCTATCAATATCTGAAAGCACATAAATAAAAGACAAAGAATTGTATGACATCCAGAAATTGTTAAGAGTTGTTTTTCTCAGACTTTCTCCATGATCTTTTCCCAAAGAGGGCAAACCATGGTTACAGGCTGACAGACAACTACTATCAGCCTCGAAGATCATTTCTTTTCTACATATGACATAAATACTTTGTTAAAAAAAAAATTATACATGAACTCTTCTTCAATGAGAAACTGGTAATATCTAACAATCGTACCCAGTAGTCCCACACTAAGTTTCACAAATCTAAATTTCAGTGAGTAGCCAGTTGAGACAAAAATATGATTTGACGTAATATAACCTGGTAAGATCTGCGTTCCAAGTGGAAATGGAGGTTGTTCTTCATACCACAGGCTGTTGTTATTTGGAAGAATCCCAGCCAGAGGATTGTGTAGATTAAAAAGGTTTACATAGCTTCCAGAGAAACTGGACAAAAACTTCGGAATTATTTGAGCTGAAAATAATTGGAGGATGGAAGAGTCCTTTTGGGAAGTATCACATTGCACTTTCTCCCGTGGACATTTGCTCACCGCCAGAATACTAGTCTAGAGGCACCCTTCTTTTCAACAGTTACATCCCCCCTGTTAGCACTCTTACACAATGGAGCTTGAGCACATGCAATAACCTTGAACTAAAACAATTTTGTCTGGAAAAGATGACAGCTTACATGATCTAAAGAATTAGAAAAGAAATTAAGCTCTAGACCCCACCACCATTTTGCCCAGACCTCTGTCTTTCAATTTCCACTCCACTCCTTCCCCTGGATTTAGATTAAACTCTTTGAGGCAGGGATTTATTCTCACTATGAATTTTAACGACTACCATGAAAACAGAGATCTTTATCTTGATTATAATCTTTACATTCAACTGTAATAGTAAAGAACAGGTAAGGCATTTCTTAAAAGCAAACACTACAGGAGAAAGTGCTTTCGGTGCTTCCATTTATCTCTCCGTAAATTTGGTAAAAAAAAAGGAAGGTTACTAATTACCCTACCACAATGCCCTTTGATATGCTCAGAGGAAACACAATATTAAATCAATCATTTACTATTAAAATCAAATATCCTGGAAAATACAGAAATAAAAGGAATAAATAAGGTAATACGGAATAAATATGGTAATAAAAAGAAAAAAGCTTTCAGCTTTTCTGCGTAAGTATTTTGAGTAATCAGCTATTCATGTAAATATAAAAAAGTGTTTAGAACAGGATGGTTTATGATTTCTCTCTAGAATAGTGTCCATCATACAACTGGGTCATTATTAATTAAAATGACAGCAAGACTCTTAAAACTACACATCCAAATTTCAGATTTCCTAAGACAAGAGAAAAACATTTTCCAGCTTCTGGGAAATGGATACTGCATGTTACACAATTTTTTTTTTTTTAAATGGCTAGAATCAATTTCCAATTCCTATAAATAGAAGAAGGTATACTTTCTATCATTTTCAAGACTTTAAAAAGTGAAATTCCTGTAGTTTAAGTGAGAGCTATAATATACTTTTTGCATTTAGGTTAGAAGCTGTCCTGTATCTTCCTAGTTCCACTCCTGACAGACAGTCACAGAAAATCACTCTGTCCCCAGGGTCCACCAGGGGGATATTCAAACTCCAGATTTATCTGTAATCTTCCCACATGAACTGTCACAGAAATCACTCTGGTGGCCTACAACCTTCTGTGGTCCTTCCCAAATCTAGATCTAATGTGACTTTGTGCATCAGAATCATAATAAAGGCAAACTGGTGTCAAACATATCAAGTAGGATGCTAAGAAGGCGGCAGAATTGAACAAAGCTGTGTCTTGCAGTACCTGAAAATTCTCTATTTATTCACTAATTTCTGACACATACTCCTTCCTGTACGCCACCCTGTAAGTCTCAGTGGTTCACATCTCCTAATGTCATATTGCATATGGTAGTAGTATTCTCTGCTATAAAAAAGCACAAAAATTAAGATAATAGGTTGACAATACAGACATTTCATTATTTCCTCTGACGTATTACCCGTTTTTGATTTACCAACAATGCAAGGTTTCTTTTTTCCAAAAATATACCTGTTTCCATTTTCACTATATTTTTTTTTGACAGATCTCTTTTTCAGTATTTTTTCACAATAATGAAATAAAGACCCAGCTAAATGTAAAATAACCTTAAAAACAGACACAGCTTTAGTGTTCTGATGATTGACAAACAACAGGACACTTATCAGAGCAAGGAAAAGTGAAAAGTTCTTTTTCAAGCATTATGTCATGTTATTTTTATAGTTTTTCCAACAATCACACTTTGTATACATCTTATCTTGTATTCCAAGTTAGTGGTACGATAAATAAGCAGTGAGAGAAAACCACTGTAAATAGAACTGTGACCTTTAGCACACTGCGATATATATTGCTACCTTTGAGTATTACAGGCCATCTTACTCCCCCACAAATTTTACATTAAGGAATTTTCATTGCTAATAACCTTAGTTTGTATCTGTTGAAGAAATCCGTGATGCAGGACGGTACTTCACAGTGGAAAGAACCAGCTTGAAGAAACATGAGTCCGATTTGTTAACAGCAGTTACCAAAATTTGGTTGAAGAAAGACTCTTGTTTGCATTACAAAACTATACAAAGTGACAGGTATGAAGCCCTCACAATGATAGATTACGCATAGCAATTTTTTCCTCTGGAAGGTATTCTGCTTTTCTGAAAAATGCAAGAAACTCATGACTGACCGAAGCTGACAAATACAATTTATGAAAAATTTTAGAAATTATTATTTTCTTAAAGAAGGTTATGCAAGTATAATAGACCATACAGCAAAATCACAATACGAATTGAAACTGCATTACTCCTCCTTTCCTAGGTTTACCAATATCATATATTACCTTTTCTGGTTGAGGTGGATGCAAGAACCTTCCTGACACCTATTTCTTGAGAAAACCTCTGTATCATTTTCTTAGGGAAAAAAAGAATAAATCTAGGCAGATCTTCCTACCTGCACTCCTAGAACAATTTCAGCTTTCTATGAATTCTGTAGAATTGTGAGGTATTCCAATACAGGTCTATCTGCATGCAATTTTTCTTTTCACTGTTTCTTATTTCTAAGAAAGAATAATAGGTGATGCAACAACATTAAGCAAAAGGTCTAGGTCTCTCAAAAAATTGCTAGCTACATACACATTTAAACAATTATAATTATCAGCATCAAGGGTGGCAACATACACACTTACATTTCAATACTCCCTCAATCTATAATTTGATTTATAACTCACTCTTATTTATTACCTGAGATGTGTCGTAAATGAAAAGATAACCCTGAAGGATTCTGAGAACTCTTATCTACTATCACCCATCTTAAAAAACCTGCATTCAAAAAGAAGTCCGGGTCAAATGCAAAGTGACAACCTTTAAAGCAATCTTCTTAGATTAGACTTAGTGAAAATCAGAATATTTGGATTGGCATAAAACTCTCAGACTTGTAAAACAGTAAAGCATTTAAGCAACAGAGTGACACTGGATATACAGCTTTGCCAAGAATAATTACTGTAGGAAAACAGAGGCCAGTGTCTAATTTTTACATATATTTTTAAAATATTTAATTTTCATGACACACGCAAAAGGCAGGCTCAACAAAAAGCACCTCTTATAATAGAATTGTTATGATTTAATCTGCAAGATTAATAATGGGTTCTTAAAAGAATAAAAGAAAAAAAGTACCTTAAGAACCCTGCTGAAACACTGATTTGCAGGGGAACAATTAATCCAACAGTTTCAGAATGGTATCAGGTATTTGTTACTGAGATCAGCCCTACACTTTTAATGGGTATTATTAACAACATGTAATTTCAGGATACTTAATATCTTGTGAAAACACACTTTCAAAGTTAATCAGAATGGTTTTTAGAAGACAAGGGTTTGATCTCCAACAATAACCATCCTTTTACAGAGAACGTTATCATCAGTAAAAAGCATACTGTGGCTCTGATGAGTGTGAGCCTCAGGTCTTCCATCACACACAGCTGACTGAGTTGAAAGCTGGCTGTGGGGTGTTTTGAGAGCTTTTCCTTGCCACAGTATAGCAGCTACAGGTATTAGAGAATCCCTGAGAACACAGCAGCTCAATGACTATATACTATTCCTCCTATACAGGAGGGGGTCAATATTAGGCCGAACCACTTAACAGTACTCAGTGTACTGTTTAATGCAATAAAATAATATGTTAAACATAGCATCTTTTGTTTCTTATTCCTTAAAGGCAAAATGTTTATCCTCAGGAATTTGTCCATGTTTTCTAAAACCAGAAATTCATTATTTCACTGGTTAAAAAAAATTAAGTTTCTTGTGCCAGCAAGTGATGACTTATTGCCATTTAAAAAAAAAAAAAAAAAAAGTAAAGCCCTAAATTTGATTAAGCAAGAGTTGGCTTATATTTTGTGGGGTGGGGGAAGGTAGGGGATCTGGGTTATTTTAAATTCCCACTTTTTAACCCAGATTTTTCATTCAAACATGTTGATTTCATTAGATCAGGTTTCAGATAAGAAAGAAATTACAGTGAAAAGAAAAAGAAAATTCCACCTCACACACCTGGGGAAGCGGAGACTAATAATTCAAACCCAACAACTTTACTTAAATGGATATTAATAAACACAAAATACAAACTGTAACCAAACACAAGAAAACCAAAGTCATTCTTTTAATTTTCCCCAGCCTGCCTCAGTATGTTGCTCTGCGCTCTGCAGTGGCAGTGTTTGGAAAGGCATGACCATGTGTATCCAAAGTTGAGGATGAGGAATGATTGGCCCTTTCAGTGACAGCAGATCTTTCTATCACCTTAAAGAGAAAGAATTAAATGTTAAACACCTGAACACTGGTTTGCATGCTGTAAGCAATTGTTAGAGAAAAAGGAGAGATGGCAAACTCAACACTAGCAATTAGAACACTAACATTAGATGATGTTTAATCATTTTACAATTATAAACAAAACTAATTTCAAAAATCTCAGTGTGAAGACTTGATTCTACAGAATCAAGACTTAAAAAAAATCTCAGAACTGATTACCTCACAATTTTCATTTCAGTATACTATACCAATTGAGAACTCTGACATAGGTTTTCATTGCTGCCAGTAGAAATGAAAGAGCTACTTTAATTATCAAACATACATTTGATAAAAGAAAAAAGAAAGAATTTGTCATATACCTTTTGAAATAATTTCTCTCAACAGAAGCAACTGGTTTTGTGGTGCTTCCGCAGAGCAATTTTTTAACACTGGCACAATTTTCCAATTGCCCACATTTGTACTTGTTGTTAGAATCTAACAGGATTTTAGAGAACTTCTGGAGCACTATCTCATCTAATTTCTTTCACAACTTAATCAAGATTTCCCCTAAAACTGCCTCAAGTTTTTGGGTTTCCACCATATCCACTATCTTTCAACCCATTCAAATTGGAATTCTGTTTAATAATCAGTCAAAACAGATTCCTGTCTACTATAAAGCAAAAGACCATTTGCAATGGAAGATTTTAATTATCCTTATTTTCCTTGTAGCAATGTACCCTTTTATACAGTTTGCAGAACCACAAAATGGTTCTGATTGTAATGTGATCAATGATGTTAAATTACTTTGGCTGGATTTTTTTGTTTCTTTCTGACTGACTGTGATAAGAATTCAGGCCCTTGTTTACCAAAGAGTTAATTCTGAAAATCTGCACATAATTCCCTTTTTAATAAAATGTAAATGTCGAAGGGCTAACTGATGACAGAGTAGAAATTAAGTCTAAGGCACTTGAAACAGGTGTCTCATGGATTGCAAAGTTAAAGATATCATTAGGACTAGAGAAAGAGGAGAAGGGCAGTCACATGGGCCCTTAAGAGTGATACCAGTAACATTAGTGAGAATAATAGCTGCTGATGTCTCAATGAAATTAGCTACAGCAGAGCTGGATTATGAGGCACTGAAATAGTACTAAGAGAACTAAGAACTGACCTATTAAGCACACATAGAGCCTAAAAAGCCCTACTGGGTACTAAAAGCCTGCTTCTTCTCACCAATGAGAATTTAACTCAGTAGAAACTTTCTGATATTTATAGCCATGGTTTAACGCAGAAATAGAGTATGTGAGAGCAAAATAATGGAATAAGTACTCTGAAACTTCTACTAAAGAAATTACATCTTGATTGAGGAAAAAAAAGCACAAAAGAAGGTAATAGGTTTGCTAGCTTATAATTTCTGGAAGACATTTTCTCAATAATCCATTGCCCTTGAAAATTAAATATAGAGAACTCTTTATTAGGTTTCAGAAACAGTCACCACGTCATCAGTCTTCACGGACTCATGGAATGGTAAAAGTTGGAAGGGACGTCCAGGGACCTCCTGCTAAAGCAGGTTCCCCTAAAGCAGGTTGCACAGGAATGCGTCCAGACAGGTTTTGAAAGTCTCCAGAGAAGGAGACTCCACAATCTCTTTAGGAACCCTGTTCCGATGCTCTCATACACCTCACCTCAAAGTCAAGAAGTTTTTCCTCATGTTCAGACGGAACTTTCTGTGTTCCAGTTTGCAGCTGTTGCCGCTTGTCCTGCCACTGGGCACCTCTGAAAAGAGACTGGCCCCATCCACT
>NW_010398324.1:11555-14905 GCF_000710305.1 Buceros rhinoceros silvestris | reverse complement strand
GTTTGCGCTTGTGCCCGCTGTCCCTGCCACTGGGCACCTCTGAAAAGAGACTGGCCCCATCCACTGACCAGCATTGATAAGATCCCCTCTCAGTCTTCTCTTCTACAGGCTAAACAGATCCAGGTCTTTCAGCCTTGTTTGTTAAGACAGATGCTCCAGTCCTCTAATCATCTTCATAGCCCTTCACCAGACTCTCTCCAGTAGTTCCCTGTATCTCTTGAACCAGGGATCCCAGAACTGGACACATACTCCTTATATCTTGTCTATATTATTACTGGTGTTCTATAAGGCTTACAGCAAGATATACAGCAACAATAGGGAAAAAAATGTAACAGAGGTACCATTTCTGATATAAGTATTTCATAAGAATATAAGTAACTGACCATATCACCATAAAAGTATTGAAAATATCCCTGAAAAGTGAAATAAAAGGCAAATGAGCAACAAATGTACCAAACATTATTGAAGAAATAAAAAAGGTGAAAACATTCTTACATGACACAGATTACGTGCTTGGAAATTTACCTGGAAGTTGTTGAACAAACATCTTTTAAAACATCAATCTATCCTTTGCAGCAAGAAAAATCAGAAACATTGTAAGGTATTGCCAAACACAAACTAAATCAAAATAGAAACTACTTACATAATTGAATGACAGGAAAAAAATAGTATGCCTGCCACTGTATTTCAGATATTTTACTACTCTCCTGACAGAATGTGCATAAAAGAACTAAAGTGATAGAAAATTTCACCCAAATAAAGCATGAAAAATATAAGAGGGAAATCAGTCTGTCACTGAAATATATCCCAGTTGGTAGTATCTGTTTAGCAAAAAGGCTTACTATATTACTTTCAGTTACTTAATTCATTTAAAAAAAAGAAATTAGAAATTTCAGAAAAGATGTTATTTTGTCTGGACATATAGTAAACCTGAAAATTTTCAGTAAAAATAATAGAATTATTAGATCTGTGATACATAGATATTAACCACATTTTTATACTCTGTATTATATTTAATAGATTATTATATTGAGATTATTGTCTAGAGATATTTCATAATATTTGAATTACATAGCATAGTGAAATGGAAGGCTATCATCAAAGTTATATGAAACTGTAGAAAGGAGTAGTGCTTGACTGTATGCTATTTTTTTGATCCAACTGAGACATGAGTCCTGTGTATTAAAAAATCATAATATAATTGAACAAGGAAAAGGGGAAAGTAGTTTGGAAATAATGTTGATGAAGTAACTAGATTTTTGACTCAGCTACCTAATTAAAAAAATCAATTTGGATTAATCATAAATTATTTTTAATCTCTTTTTCTCACTGATATGAAAAACCTATTGAGACAAGAAGCTGCTGCTAGGGGCATCATAATTTATTAAACAGGTCTGCCATGAGACAATAGGATCTATATTTAATTGCTTCTGCTGTTTGAAGATTGCCCTATTCACCTTCACACAGAACAACCACCATGGGAGCATCTCTGTAATGTATCACAGCTCAGAGAAAAGGACAGAAAGAAAGACAAGTCAGATTAGTATATGGCCTAGCATTTAGGGTATTCTACAGAACTGTGGAATAGGAGAAAACTTAAATACAAGTCTTTGCATCCTTAGTAATATTTTTGGTAGCTGAGGATGCCATCAAAACCACAAACTCTCAGTTTGAAAGCTTGGCTCTCTCAGCTGAGCTTGGCAGACTGCTCCAGCACAGAACTGCTTCCTCTTACGTACCACTTTTTTACAAACTCTTGAAACTCTTCATGCAATTTAAGCCAAAATTTCTACTGGTACTGGTACTGACTGAAACCACATTTTGAAAGAATGCATTATTTACTTAAAACGAGGTTAGGTAACTTGGTACAAAAATTTTTTATGAATATCAATCACATTTTCAAATTTTTTTTCCACTGGTATCAATCCCATTTTCAAAGGTTGAAATTACTTTTGAACCATCTTCCAATCCCTGTTATTAGATGAATAATATATTTTGTTGATGGTTGCATCAACCTCTCTTTCTTTGTTTTAGTAACATTAATAAAAGTAGCCATTTACTAGCCATTTATTTTCAGACAGGTAAATAATGAATACATTATTTTAAATGGACAACATTAATATTGAAAATAGAAAGAGAACTCATGGTATCAAAGATAACTGAAAATATGCTTAAATGTTACAGTTACACATTTTACATAGTACTTATATTGCAGATATAATAGAGGAGCTATTTGAAATATACCAATTGCATCACTAAAGCAATTCTACCAGATCGTTGTTACCCCCAAAATTTGGTCCTCACAGATGAGAGGCTGTACTACTTTGTCATTATAGGCCACTATAGCAGACCCCACAGAATATAATTTGGAGCTATCTTTCAGAAATACATCCAAAGATGATTTAAAATCCTAGAGTGACAAAAAAAGTTGTTAAATGAACTCATTCACCAGAAAGAAATTTAAAAGTAGAAAGGATATTCTGGGTGACAAAGTCTAATTGTCCTGCTGTCACAGGCTCCACATCATACAGCCCTTTTTACAGCTATTTTTAACATGCAACAGTCAATTACTTTCATGCTTTGCTCCAGGATGCTATTGGAAGGCTGCTCCAGAGCCTCCCTTGTCTGACAGAGTTTCAGAGTACTCTAATTTCCATCCTAAAGGTCCAAGTGACCAATTAAACCCCATTGATTTGTTCTACTTTGCCAACACAGCTCTAACAGACAAGTATTAGAAAATCCAATAGAACTGTAGCTCAATCTGCCTTAGCAGATGTTGGTTTAACTTGCCTTTAACACTCTGCAATAGTAAAGGATCCACAAACATGATACTTCTCTTACCATCTGAAGCACATCCTTACCAAAAGTAACTTTTCTAAAATCTGGAGGTTTTTAACAAAATTCCGTTCAGACTCTGCAGCCAACCATCTCCCATCACTGAAGGTACAGATCTAGAATAGAAAAATTCTCTGACGTTTGCCTGTTAATTTCAGAGTGTGTAAGAAAATCTGATGTTCAGTAGTTGAAAACCTCTGTGCAATAATAAAATATATGGCTGAACGTTTTGTATTCCATACACCATTTGTTTCATTCTTCCTAAAAGTCCTGGCAGTCTGATGAAGCCCCCAGTGACTGGAAAAAGGGAAACATTTCACCCATTTTTAATTAGAGTAGAAAGGAGGACCCTGCAAACTCTGTCCTGTCATCCTCACCTCTGTGCCTGGGAGGATCATGGAACAGACCCTCCTAGAAGTTATGCTAAGGGATATGGAGAGCAGGGAGATGATTCAAGACAGCCAACATGGCTTCACCAAGGGCAAGTCCTCCTGACCAACCTAGTGACCTTCTAC
>NW_010398324.1:1465-11464 GCF_000710305.1 Buceros rhinoceros silvestris | reverse complement strand
GAAGCCTGGGAGAACCACAGCTCTCTGGGAAGAAGAAAGCTGGACAACATGGGAGCATCCGGTTCCTCCATGTTGAACCCAGGACAGATGGAATGACAACATCAGTGGAGAAGGGAAGAGCTGTGGATATCATCTATCTGGACTTCCGTAAAGCCTCTGACATGGTCCCCCCCCAAGATCCTTCTGTCTAAATTGAAGAGATACAGATTTGATGGATGGACTATTTAGTGGTAAGGAATTCGTTGGATAGTTGCATCCAAAGAGCACTGATCAATGGCTCAGTAACAAGTGGTGTCCCCCAGGGCCTGTGCTGGGATCAGTGCTGTTTAGTATCTTTATCAGTGCCACAGACAATGGGATTGATTGCACCCTCAGCAAGTTTGCAGACTGAGTGAAGCACTTGACATGCCTGAGGGATGAGATGCCATCCAGAGGGACCCAAACAAGCTGGAGAATTGGGCTTGTGTGAACCTCATGAGGTTCAACAAGGCCAAGTGTAAGGTCCTGCACATGGGTCAGGGCAACCCCTGGTATCAACACAGGCGGGGGATGGAAGGATTGAGTAGCTGTGTGGAGAAGTACGTGGGGTACTGGTTGATGAAAAGCTTGACATGAGCCAGCAATGTGCACTTGCAGACCAGAAGGACAACAATATCCTGGGCTGCATCAAGAGAATGTGGCCAGCAGGTTAAGGGTGGTGATTCTGTCCCTCCACTCTGCTGAGATACTGCCTGGAGTTCTGTGTCCAGCTTTGGAGCCCTCAGCATAGGAAAGACATGGGCCTGTTGGACTGGGTCCAGAGAAGGGCCCCAGAAATGATCAGAGAGAGGGAACACCTCTGCCCTTATGAAAGGCTAAGAGTGCTATGATTGTTCAGCCTGGAGATGAGAAAAAGTGGCTGGGCAGACCGTATTGCAGCCTTTAAGTATTTAAAGAGGGCCTGTAAGAAAGAGGTGACAGTCTTTTTTAGCAGGGCCTGTTATGACAGGTCAAGGGGTGATGGTTTTAAACTAGAAGAGGGAAGATTTATAATGGATATAAGTAAGAAATTTTTAAGTGAGGGTGGTGAAACACTGGAAGTGGTAGATGCCCCACCCCTGGAAACATTCAAGGTAAGGTTTGACTGGACTCTGAGTAACCTGATCTAGTTGAAAATGTCCCTGCTCACTGCAGGGGGGTTGGACTATATGACCTTCAAAGGCCCCTTCCAAGCCAAAACATTCTATAATTCTATTTGCTTGTCATCTAGGATCGCACAAGAGACTCAGAACACTAAACAAAATGTCTTCCTTTTCCTCTTTCTTCACAGCATCCCCAAAGAAATATTATTGACAGTGCAAAACTTAGATGGATAAGAGCACAGGACACCAAATTCTACCTTGATATCAGAAATATGATACTTCCAAAAGCCAGTAGCAGTCACTGTTACTATGACAAATCTCATTCCAACTGTACTGATGTCCTCGACTTATGCTCCAGAAAGCTGAAACTGACACATCAGCATTTTTAGAGCACTTCAAGCACTGGAGAATTGCTAGGAAATAAAAGTAGGTTTGTCAGACATTTAGATGTGCTTCCAATTATCCCATTCTGTGTTTTCTGTAACTGACAAAAAACTGAGCACATTTTCAGTAAGGAAAATATTATGCCATCATGTTTGTTCTGATGGAGTTTTCAAGTTTTATAGTGCTTTCCAAATCGTTGTTATCTATGCTATTGATAACGCGAAAGAGTAACACAAATGGACTAGCCTGTCACTTTGCGGAGTAAATTCTTCTTTAAGAGTTCAGGGGCAGCTTAAGCACTTAAGATCTAAGTGAGGGACTTCTGAAAATATTCAGAATATTATGTTAACAGATAAAAATCTCTAACAGAGATACAGGTTCATCATTTCTGCAAATTCCATTCTGTCTGCATCTCTGTCCTGAACATGTCTGCAAGGATGATGCTTTGAATCTACTGTTTCTACACCCACATGTATGTAACAGATTTCACTAGCTTTATAGCACAACCAAAATGCAGTAGTAAGTCGTTGCATGAATAATACGAAGATTAGCCACCTCCCTCTCCAGTGACCCACCTGTACATACTCAGTCTGAGAGTTCAGGAGACAAGAAGTGCTGAGCTGATGGCAAGCTCTGCAAGGCTTTGCCTAGCCAGCCAGCACTTTCTAATCAACACTGTTTTTTAAAAGAGCTTAATTTGGGTGAAATCAGACAACAGGTTATATAAAAAGGGGAAACAGATACACATCATCATGTAGGTCTCATTTCTTCAAAAAAAAAAAAAGGAAAAAAACCACCTCATATATAAATAGTTACATATTCAATTTTAGAGTCCCAAAGCACTTCTTCCTGCCCAGATTCTAGGTCTGTTTCCTTGATAAATACCCAGTAAAAGCCCTGTGAATATATGGAAAGCAAATGGCACCTCAGGAAAGCATCAAACTTAAACTCACAGTCACAAGTATGCTTATGTATTTTAGATTTTCTTAGTATCAAAATCTTTATTAAAAGCACAACATAAGGAGATAAGCAGTCCTCTTTTTTAGGGGGGTGGGAGACAGCAAAAATTAAAAATTTCAGCGAAGGATGAAAAAAGTGAAAATCTTGCAGTTATAACTCCATATGTTTGTTTTCCATAGTGATTTTTTCTTTTTAACGCAGGTACCATTACCTACCTGATCAGATCTTTTCTAAATAGGTTCTAAAGGTAGACCCTAATACATTGTCACGTATTCTCTTTCAGGAAGTAGATTCATTTTTTTTACTATATTGTATAATTAATGAAACGATGGTCTGAGTATCCGATCTTCTTGCAGGATTGTCTGAACTGATGTTGCAAAAATGTTCATTATGCAAAAAACTCTTAAAATTTTCATTCATATTCATTTTACAGGGGATAAGCAATGCTCTAAATCATTGTTTCTAAAATCTAAAATCCTTCTTCCAGTTCACGGAACAAGCAAGCAAGCCTCTAGCTGGCACAATCCCTGCCTTGTTATGACTTAATCTCTGATTCCTGCTTGGTTGCCATAAATAGCCATATATTAGCTCAGCTGCAGCACAGCATGCATACCTTTCTATGAGTGTGGTAATCTCGGCAGCAGTTACCTCACCACAAGCCAGATCTACCTGGACAATGCAATCCCACAGAAAGAAGTATGATTAGACTGTGAGGATTATACAGCATATAGAGATTCCACTCTTGCCAAAGATACTGTATGGCACATAGCTCGCCAACGATACGCTGCAACAAGCATTACAACATTTAAAACTTGAAATGTTTATTATCTAGATGACCAATGTAGCATCTTAATTGCCTTTTTACCCAGCTGTAACTTGCTAACAAATAAAGACGGTCTAATATCTCAAACCAATCCCCCCACTAAAATCTGTCTAATACAGGAAAGAGTAATTTCGGTATTTGTGGGCTGGATATTCCAAATACTGTTGGATTAGAAAGTGGGAGAAATAAGAAACCAAACCCAGCAGTCTTTAACTACTCCCTTTCTCTGGGCAGTTCCTAGGATTATTACACTTCCATGGGACAGGTCAATCTGGTACAGACATCCAGGTGGGAGAGATGAATTTCTATGGCAGTTATTCAAAGGGCTTGGAAATCCTCTGAGGGAACTGTATATTTACCACTGTACTTTTACCATGAAGAGCATTCCAAGGACACTGAAGACCAAAATTTCAAAGAGCAACAGGGAAAGAAAATGTATTTGTTGATTGGTAACCTTCACCAAACCTCCATGTCAAGCTCTCTGTGTTCAAGTACAGTCAAGAAAACTACTCTCACAATGTTAGAGACAACCAGCAATAAATGTGGAGGGGCTGAAAGTACATTAAAAAAAAAAACCAAATTAAATGGATGTAGAGCTGGGTTTCTCTTGGCCTGTACAGGAAAATAGGCTTTTCCATAGGACACTACCTTAGCATTGAAGAAATTTATCTCTCACTTTTCTCTTAGGTGTAAATTTCTCCATACCTCAATACTCCAAGTACAAGGGAAAAAGATTATTTCACCACTTCTGTTTGGTTTATGTCCTGATTGGGAAGTAACTATCATATCATGAATTTTGTTGCCTATTACCACAGCTTCTTTGTTTTATTTGGAGACTGGCAGAAGGCAAGACACTACAAAGATGACATGATGGGATGCCAGAAGGAAAAAAATGTCATATGATAGGACATATGACATAAGAAGCCAAATATAGCGCAGGAATGAAATAGTGTGGTTAATTTGGAATGTCTGCAAAGGTTCAGACCCACTATTTAGAGATTAAAATCCTGAGGACAGGCTAAATACGAGAGCTCAAGAGCAGTTAAAGGCTGTGTTTGTTAGGGTAATTTTGTCATGAGATCTGTTGCATGAAATGATACTTTATAATGAGCAGGACACATCAGAGTGACAAATTTCAAATATCTTGCTGGGAACTTTCAGATCCTTCATGAGTTGAAAAACATTGGATAATACACCTCTAACTGAGTTCAAAATTTAAATGACATTAGAAGTCTAAATTATTACTTAGATTCCTAAATATAAATAAGCTGAACAAAGCTAAATATATTAAGTCCTCACACCATTATTTTTCTAGTAATTAATTCTGCTATTGGCAGAGCATGGTGTATTTTGCTATTGCAAAAATATTTTGTATATTGCTATTCGACAATATACTAAATCTAACCTATTAAAATTACAATTTTTTCCTTAATATGTACATTTTCATTTATTTGAGCATTGATTTCCATATATTTCTGAATGTATCTAGATACTAAATGTAACAGGATGCTTGTTCCTCTGTCTGAATTTCTAAGAGTTCGTATGGATGACATGTCTCATTCCTTTTTCGATTACTATACTTAATTAAAGATTATCCAAAAAACTAATTCTGGAAGGTGACATCCACAGACCATGAAAAAAATATTTCACCAGTGGTCTAAGATGTGTAAAAATCTCAGACTTTGACACATTCAACTGATTTTTAACTAATATTTGGTCAACATCATAATTAACAACTGAAGTCCAGATTCACCAAACCAAACTTTCCTCTTAAAACAGTAGTCAAGACCACAGTTAACTTGCTATTTTTAATGTACCTCAAATATTTAGTAGTATGTTAAAAGCAAATAACACTTTCATTTGATAACTAAAATCTACTTATCTCCCTTAAGGCATTGCTCATTCACAGAAAATATAGCTGGATACAACAGCAAATGAAACCAACTTTGGAAACATTTCTTCCCTAGTATTCAGACACACAAATCACCAGGGTATAGAAGCCTCTGTGCATGACACTTCTACCGTAACCTGAAGAAAAATAAATCCTGTAGTAACGTGGAAAAAGACACATGAAAGGAATGCAACATAAAATTGAACGACACAACATGGAATATCTTTTTTCTTAAAATGTTCTGAAGATGATGTGATTGTTCAACTAGGCATAGAACTGACCTTGGAATCTCACCAAGTAACTGTTGCGTCAAGCCCAAGAACTTGTCAAGGGCACACAAACTTTCTGTTACAGTTACTTCTATATGATAAACATAGGTAATTGATTTACTCCTTACCAACTGACAGCATTAAAAATGTGTCTGTATTTCAGATCAAGTACCAAAGACCATTTGTTAGTGGCTGAAATGAACAATTTGATAAGTGCTATACAAAAATCATTAAATAAGGAACTATATTCCATTGCAGACGGTAAGAGTTAAAGTCATCACTTTTAATCTCAGCAAGAATTATCTGTTTTCCTGAAGGGGACAAGCTGTCATCTCTCATATCAAAGTAACCCAATTAAAACAAGAGGATATGAAGTAATACAATCTAAACCAATTGCTTCAGACAATTGAAAATACAAAGCCAAGCTACTTCAGGAAAAAAATTAAACGCTCCACATTTCTTGTAAAACTACTGAATAAAGTCATTCTGTAAAATTAAGAGTTGTATCTAAGAAGACTAGCCATCCTCCTTTTGAGACATCAACTAAGTTAACTAAACCTGAAAGAAACAGTTCCCTTCAGATACTTGTATTTGAGATTCAGGTATACTCAGTTCAACTACAGCTTTCCAGTAGTTCACCACCTTTAATTTTCAGGCAACTGTTTTAATCAGTTCTCAGCAGAAAGAGGGTTACTGCCTAAATAAGGCAAAATACTCATTTTTGTACCATTTTTAATACTTATCTTTAAAAACAGTAATAAATTTTCAGGTAATCAAGGAATATCAACTTAGCCATTTTTCTTGTTACTATTTTCACATCCTTTATAATATAAATGCAACAGACACTTAAAAATAGCTATGGCTTTCCTAAGCAAAATTGTCCATTCCTTTTTCAGATGCTATGCTTGCTTTCTATCCAATCCTTTGAATAGGATTTTGCACACCATTTATGCACACCATTTTCTTAATTCCATGGAGTAAGTCACACAAGGAAAACTATTCCATTTACTAGCAGATAGTGACCAGTAGCTTTTAGTGGAAATAATCTTGAATTTTTTTAATAGTTAGAATGAAAATTATCTTAAATCATTCTGCTATTCTCAAAGAGTTAATCCAGTCATTAAAAAACATCAAGCTTCATGTATTCATTCACCAGACAATACTGAACTAATATTAGCACAAAAATTGCTATTTAGCATACTGTACCAGTGAAACCTATTTCTGTTTTAATGAGATGCAACTATAATAAGCTGTAAATTACATTTGCTGACCAACATTCTTCAGTTTTGTAATTGTCAGCTTTCAACATTTTTAGTGGTTCTTCTCTTCCTTCTCTGTAGTCTTCACCCGGCCCACAAACACTATGTTAAAAATATCAATATTCTTTGGTTGCCCCCAAATGCCAAATAAAGAGATTTCAAGTAATCTGCTAAATTACTAGAATATTTAACCCTATCATTTCGTTTCCCAGTAGGAGCCAAATTCCCAATCTCAAGTGAACACGTCTGTGAATGCAAAACCAAACCCACTCAACTCAGGCCAGAATGTTTAGAAACAATACAAGTACCCAAAAATCTACTTACAAACTACTTTATAAGTGAAACAGCATAAATAATAAGTAATATTTAACCAACATGTTTAATAATGCTAATTTAACATTTTTTCTTCATTATTAAGATATTATTTAAGAGGTAAAGGAGTAGGGTAATTTTTGCTGAGTCAAAGTGGAGGTACAGCTTAACTCTTCTCAAAGAAGAGAAGGTGGCTCTTTTTAAGAAAGTAAGAGTGAAGAGACTGTAGAGGAACCGCATGAACACTCAACAGCTGTTTTGTGAGTAAAAGAAGCTTCAACTTAGTTTCTACTATTGTGACTTGAATTTCCAAGAAGATATAAATCAGGATTATATTCAGATATAGCAAGACTTTCTGTAATTTTATACGATCCTTCAAGAAATAACTTGGCTTTAACTTAGCCTGAAAATGACTAGTTATAAGATGTACTCTACACATGATGGGACAATAGTGTTTCAAAGTGTTTTCAGTCTGAAGTAACACAACAGGCAATGCATCCAAAGGACAGACTATGAAATAACATCTTCATTTACAGATCATATGCTGAGAATAGAAGAGCAAAAGGCAGACCTTGGGAAGAGTCCACATTTAAAGGACACAAAGTTTAATTTTAATCAGTTGCAGTAATAGAAAGATGAGTATATTAGCAAACCACAACACAGGTTAAATGATCTCACTATTCTGGAACAACAGATTAAAGTCCCAACAGGATACGCAGCTGCCTAGGACACCCAAAGTGAGCGACCACAGTTCACATGAGATCATATGGTTAAACTATCTTGCCTGCACAGAAATTTTGCATGTAAAAGTGCCATAACTATTTGTGTGGAAGACTGCAGAGCACTTCAGTGATGAGGAATGTAATTTACATACGCAGATACCTATCCATCGGGGTGTTGTCAGGCCTGGCTGATGAGTCTATTTGGAGACCTTTTGGCTTTTATGTAGAAACATTACAGAAAGTCAAAGCATTGCTAATATAAATTGTAAACAAATAAATCCTTGCCTGATTTCCAACTAGTAGAAATATTTTAATCTCTTCACTGATATTCAGCATGCTGAATGCTGGTTAGGTGCCATGATCAGGTAAAGTGTCAGAAATATAAAGGAAAAGGCAACAGAGACCTTAAAATGAAACTCTGCTTCATTCAGTATCATACTACATCTTATTACACTCATCCTAACTTGACCAATAAACTTCGACAATGCCTGAAGGAGAGTAACACCCGTTACTGAGCGTAAGAAAGCTGGGAATGAGGTGACCTTTCATACTTAGCAGTACTGTGAAAACGTACTGGTCACAGAGGATTAAATAAAATTCTTGGGTTTTAAAAGAATTTCTTCTTCATTTAAGAACTCATGATTTTTTTTCCTCAAATTCAGATTTCCTAAAGAAGAACTAAGATATTGGTCTATAGTTTTTATGTTAGTATCTTAAAACATCTAAAAACTAGTTAAATATATGCTGAATAGCAGTTCAGAAAGAAGGTGGGTTTTCTTCCCCGCTATAAAATACACAAAATTTTCTAGACCAAGCAAATGAGTAAGTATCTGCATGAAACACTCCATTGTGGTTTAGGTTAGAAGAGAAGAGTTATGTCACGAGAAGAGCAGAATATTGGTCAGACTCAGCTCCCCATGATACCTTAGTGAGCTGAGTTGACTTATCATGTCCAAAGAACATAATGAAAAGCTTATTTCATGCATTAGCACTGAGATTTTAATTTTCCATCAGTTTTCTTCACAGTCACATATTGTTCTATTCTCACAAAACGGAAGAATCTGTGTAACAATGGAAGGCCTTTTTTTTTTTTTTTTGCTGCCTGAAAACCATGTGGGGTTATATAATATGTACAAATAAACAATTTCCTACCATTATTTTAAAATACTGGCAAAACAGAAGCTTCTTAACCACTACATTCATTCAGGGATTTATTAAGGTGACTTTCCAAAAGCTAGTTAGTCATCAAATTAATCTGAAGCAAAGTATAACATGTACAACCATGCATGTGCAGATTTTGCATTCAGTGAAGTATATAGAACAATAATGATCAAATCAAGTAAATAGAGTGGGACTAAAAAGGAACATAGAAAGGATTTTTTTTTCTTTATTGACAGCCTTGGTAACCAAATTAAATTTCACTCAACCTTAATAGGCCAAAAGTTGACAGAAAAGGATGGACTGTCCTAGGTTACATTTTTGATTCTGAAAAGTTAGCATATTCACCTGTGGATTAATTCCAAATCTTTTCCATCTTAACCATTTTAACGAACACAGGTTTTCCACTTCTATTTTTCCTATGGTAAAGCTCAAAGGCACATGCAGTATCTGTTTATATGATTAGGCAACCCCAAATTGAATACTATGTTTATCTTTATTTGGTTTAGCATCAAAAAGGCAAATGGAAAGCCAGATTACATAATTCAGCAGTAAATTCAGCAGTTTCTAAAATTGTTTTCAATGTGAATGGCAGTAAACTGCATATTGTTAATACATAATCTATGTTGTACAGCGTGAAACGTGGTAAGTAGTTATAACATCCTACTCCTCCTACTATCATCACAAATGTACCTCACTATTGCTAGGACTAACTTTATCCTCATCCGGGACATCACTGGGCTCCAACACTGCACTCTTTTAATCTTCTGTATTTCGTATTTGCTTATCTACAATCCAAACTGTTTGAAACAGCTTCAGACAAAGTAACTCTTTTTTGTCTACTCCAATCTCAGTTTTATATGCCCTTTAGAGTCCACTCAGATTATAGCTACCCTTACCTGCCTGATATAGTTGTGCTCCCATTCATACTGCCTGGGAACACATATATTTTATAGCTGCTTTTTGCCAGTAGTCAGCTCCTGCCTATTACTAACCTTACCAAGAGAGTTCAGACACTGGAATTCTCAGTACACTTCCAAAAGCTTACAGGTTCACATTCAAAGCCTACTCTCAGGGCCATCGCTTTTTTGCTATTCTTT
>NW_010398324.1:0-1368 GCF_000710305.1 Buceros rhinoceros silvestris | reverse complement strand
AAACCCACACAGAGGCCCAAACACAAAAAACACATACACCTCCTTGACTGGTAACACAACATTAAAACCCTGAACATTTGAAACAACAAGTTATATTCCAAAAGAGTTCACTTTTCATCCCGCTCTCACTCTTCCTCCCCATATTCCATGTGCAATGAGCAGGAACTAGCACATGAAGGCATAGCATGTGTCTCCAAGGTAGAGAACATACCTTAAAAAAGCAACATCTCCAAGGTACAGAAAATTACTAGTCCTGCTTTTTAAATACTTTGTTCTGCATGCATATAAAGGTTACAAATACTACGACGTATATGATGGTGGCCACAAAACACCTCTGATGTGTTACGTCAGCATTGTGGAAACACTATGGAACACAATCAACTAATATTTGTATTAAACAAACACAAACCTAACCGGGTCTCATGAAAGACACCCTTTTCTTTAGCTCCATTATCAACCTTTAACGAACACGTGAAAGTAGCACAAGGGAAATTTATGTACATAAAAGAAGCTGTTCTTTGCGCCAATTCCTATTCACCACGGAGAAAGCTGGCATACCTTACAGGCAACGCATGGGTTTGTGACAGTTCAGAGTTAAAAGAAAAGCTACGACAGGCAGTTTAGAACCCTGGCACCCGTAAGCGCTCCTTACAGACCTACTGTAGCATGAATAAGCAAATTTGCCAATTCTCTGAGAGCTGAGATGAACAACAGCATGCTAAAAACATTTCCATCCTAAATTAAGGTCTGTGATTTGGCAAGCGCAAAGGTAGCCATGGTATAGTTTGCATTCGTTAAAAGTGCCAAATGCAGACTGTATCATTATCTTCGTTTATCTTCCCAGCAAACACTTCTGCCGGTTCTTCCTAGAGAACGGGCCCGGGCACTGTGGCAGACAGCACGGCGCTGGCAGGGCGCGCACGGGGAGAGCGGGCAGCTGCCCTTCAGAGCAGATGAACACCAGCTGGTTTGTTCCAAAACCCTCTAATCAGGCTTCGGGGGTCATGTCTGAAAACCGCTTAGTCAGAGGTGAACCCCGGCGGTTAAAACATGCTTACTATAATTCCTGTCAGTAACTAAAACAGAAGTTGGGGAAATTCTTGTAGGACAATAGAAACGGCCTTCCTGTCGGGTGTGGACTGCAGTCCCCTCTCCAGCAGAGAGGGGAACTTTGCTGAACAAACCGCCGCGGCAGATGAGATACGCTCCACACCACGCTACCCATTTTTCCGGGTGGTGTGGTCTGAAGTTGGCCGTGAGAGGATTTTACGTGGGCTGAAGCGGTCTTTCGCAAAGGTGGAGTAAAACGCAATTCGCAGCCCGAGCCGAGGCACCCCGCACCCTGCGTGCCTGCCCACCCTTGGTCCC
>NW_010398323.1:9647-12381 GCF_000710305.1 Buceros rhinoceros silvestris | reverse complement strand
AATTATTAATCTTAATAGCATACATATATATATGAACAGTAAATGTATCCTGACTATATCCATATATCAATTTTTGTATATAAGTATAAATTAATTTGGACTTCACAGCCACCTACCTTTTTTACAGGGCCTTAATGACACACTAGCACCTAACTGACTATTTTTTGTTAAATCCAAATTGTGGATGACTTGTATTTTTAATAAAGTTCTTAGTGGTATTTAAAGGGAGAGATGGAATGTCATTATCTTGCTGAAGAGTCTCTTTACTGATCTGGATATGATAGTGTCTAGAGCACAAGTCTTATGAGGGAACTGGGGTTGTTTATCCTGGAGAAAAGGAGGCTGAGGGGAGACCTTATTGCTCTCTACAGTTACCTGAAAGGAGATTGTAGAGAAGTGGGCATCAGTGTCTTCTCCCCAGTAACAAGTGATAGGACAAGAGGAAATGCCCTCAAGTTATATCACTGGAGGTTTAGGTAGGATATTAGAAAAAAATTCTTCGCCAAAAGGGCTGTAAAGCACTGGAACAGGCTGCCCAGGGAAGTGGTGGAGTAAACATCCCTGGAGGTATCTAAAAGACATGTGGTGCGAAGAGACACGGTTTAGCGGTGACTTGGCAGTGCTGAATTAACAGTTGGACTCAATGATCTTGGAAGTTCTCTTCCAATGAAACTGATTCTATGATTCTACGATTTAAGCTAACTGTTTAATAATAATTATAGCGTGCCATCCTTGAGGAGTACTAGGTGCTTAATGAGAAATAACAGACCATTTCTTTAGAGCATTAACAATATTACCACTCTGGCTATTCCTGTCATTATCCTATTATCATATAATCACTTCTTTCAATCAAAAATAGCTAGTAATTTCCTTCACCTTGTCTGAGTTTTTGAAGGTTCTAAAAAGGTTGATCTATGGTTTTTCTGCCTGATTTGTGATCATAAAGAGTTCAATCTATATCTGTAATAGACATTATACTGATAAAAAGAATATCGGAAGTAATTATTTTACTACAGTGAAATAATACAGGACCTTTCAATTCAGTTGAAGACAGTGTTTTGACAAGGTTTTATCCTAACAGTTCAATATCTTTGTTGAACAGACTTATCATGAAATAATGTTGATACCTGGGTAACATAACTGACAGTTTAACAGAACACTGATACACTCTATGAGAATAACATTGGATACAATCCTACAATGTGTAGAAAGAAGTTAAATTAATATGTGTATAAATGGAATTTAGAACTCTTTTTAATTTTAAAGCCATTTTTATACCATTTAGGTCAGACTTTAATACAAATCTAAATGTGGAGATGGCAGTGAAGGGTATTTATTACAGATGATATTGTGTCTAGTCCTCAAAAATAAAAACAGTTGTCTATAGGAGATATAGTGTCATGGAAATCTTTATTAGTGACGGGCCTTCAGGAATTTTCCTTGATTTCACTTCCATCTAAGAGAATCTACTAAATGTAATGAAATGAGCCAGTATTGCCACGGGAGCAGAGGAAACCTAAATGTGGACAAGACTTACTTTTTTGTTGTTGTTGTTGTTACTAATTTGCATTGATCCCCTCTGGTTAGTTGTTCTAATTCCTTGCCACTTTGCAGATTGTTTTCTTGTCCATCTCCACTTCTCTTGTCCACTCTGCTCAGCCTGTGAATTTTGCAATATTTCATAAAACCCAAAATTTAATGGGAGCCTTAGACTGGAATTCTGTGATAATATCTTTGTGACTTTTAAGGAAATAATTAAGACACCATCTTCTACTCAGATTTATGATAAAGAAGCAGAGGAGTTGCTCATAGGTTCACAGCACTTCTCAACAGCCTAGATCATTTTGGTTTTAATTACATTTTAAAAGATTATAGTTTCATTTTAATACTCAGCACTCAATTTGCTTTCAATGACACAATAAAAAAATTCTAACAACATCCCCTTGGGTGCTGAGAATTGGAGGGAAGAATTACTCCAAGTTATGCATGCTTTAAAGTGTTCTTTCAGAAATATCCTAGCAAGAATAAATACATTATTTCTAGAATTTCTTCTTCTATATTTAGACAAATTATATTAATGATTTTCTGAATGCTTTACTACTTTTTTTTGGTCTCTTTTTTCCATTGAAATGTTTTTTGAGAAGCAGGATTGTTAAAGAAATGTATGTAAAGTAGAAAGTCATAGAGAAATAAACCCCAAACCCAAACATACATCTTTGAATACTACAAATAAGAAAGTTGTGTGCTATACACCTTTAAAATGGAAAATCATGCTTTGCCTGGATAATTTGGAAGAAGTTTAGGAAAGTCAAGATCTTTAAGACCTGAAAAGCAGTAAAATTTTTCTTTTCTTGAGACTGGCAGATGTATGGGTAGAAATGTATTTTAATAGAAAATATCATGGCAGAAACTAAATTACAGGCTTTGTTTTCTGGAAACATTTACGAAAATTTTAATGACTGACCGTACTGAAGATTATCTTATTTTCTGAGTTTTTTTTTAACCATTGGAGAAATTGCAGACATGTAAATTCATATTCTCTTACTGGAGTGGCATTGTTCGCTGGGGTGACAAAGAGATGCCGACGATATGTATTAAGCTTTCATTTGCCATAACCCGGTTAGACCAGAATGATATACAAAACTACTTGTAAACTTTTGTTTGTAGCTTTAAATACACACAGCAGTGAGAAGGCTTTGTCAAACAACTTGTGTGGTAGTTTTCTTTGGGAAGA
>NW_010398323.1:0-9529 GCF_000710305.1 Buceros rhinoceros silvestris | reverse complement strand
AAGATGAGAAAGAAGGTGCTGACAAAGAAAACTGGGAGTGGTGTAAGAGTAATGTGAGGTCTAGGAGGACACTATGTGTGCTCTGGGTGAATGTCTAGGAATCACTGAGGCAGCTGGGGATACTCTGAGAGCTTTCAGCTTTCAGCCTTCCTTAGGAACCACAGGACACTGTGAATACTCTTGGCAAGGCTGTTTCGAATTTTGCCTCGAGTGGAGGCAAGATAAGGAAAAAGGGCAGTAGCTGGGCAACCAGGGAAGTATTGGTAGAGCTATAAAGCTACAAAGAGCTCAGATCAGCTTTCCTTTTGCATTGTGTTTTGTTTTTCGGAGGTAATGAATATTTCTTACTACCTATCTCAATGAGCATGGATTAGGGTTAGAGAGCAGTACACTTGTCCTTCAAAAGAGAAACAAATTAATAAAAACATCCAAAAAAGATCTTCTCCAAACCAGATAAAGGTGGAAGGAGGTTCCCAATAAAATGGAAGAAAAAGTCAAGATCTTAAATGGAGGTGGTAGTGGCTAGAGAATATCTACTCTTAGGTGTGAGGACTAAGTCATAACTTGTCTTCTCGATGTAAAGGTGGTGCACCTTAGGAGCTATATATATGGGACACTTTGAATTAGCAGAAAAGCTATTAGTCATGGTTACACATGGTAACAGTGTAGGAGGGGTGTTCTGGAGGTTTACCTCAGGATGCTATACAGAATGTTGAAGCTAAGGACCTTCATCATTTGAAATACTACCAGTTGCACATGAGAAGTCTAAGTAGTAGCTAGAGATCGGGAGTCTCATGCATGGAAGAGATAAGCATGCAAAGAACAAAGATTCAAGCATCACAGAAATTCTTGAATCCTATGGAAAGAAGATCTGATCTGGAAGGAAAGGTTATGCCTTAATTCTAATGGAACTAGACTGTTACAACTTAAAATTAAGAAGGTTACAGAAAACTGCTGGTTGAGAAAAATTGACAGACCACAGAAGAACATCTGGTTTGAGTTAACATGATGGAAGCATGTATGACTAGTATTTAATGTGTATCTCAAAAAGCAAGGAGGAAAATAAAATAATTATTGCAGTAGATAAGGCAGGCAAATTAGTCACCTAAATGCTAGCTGACATCGACACGCAGTATTGACTGAGAAGGTGAAAGTAAAACTTAATAGTGCTGAGTGACATGTACTCTGGCATCCTAAAAATAAAATGGATCACTAGAGTGCTTGGCACCCAAAATCTAACCTGTTATAATAGGCATCCCACAGACCTGATGGAGTAACTAGCAGGATGGGGAGATGCCTCACTAGCACCTGTACAGGAAAGGTGAAGTAGCACATACTGAGAGCAGCTCTGTATTTGAAGGATTACGTGAGGTATCTGTCGTAGTTTGAAAAGGGGGGCTGTTTCCCACCAAAAGGAATGCGACGAAATGGTGTATGTCGGCTGTGGAAGCCAGCCAAAGCTCACACAGAAAACTTTTGATGCTTGTTAACGGCTTATCAGCATGTTAACGAGCTCATTAAGGCTTTAGTCGGGCAAAGGAAATGATAACACACAGACTACATATATGAGAGATAGAAGCAGGAAAGTTTAATAGTGCAGACGCCCTCGAAGTAAAATCATTTTCGAAGTTAAACTGGACTGGAAAAGGGATTGAAAGAGATAAAGGGAGAATAGATAAAAGTGTACAGTTACGCAGTGTACAGTTCTCCCGGTCGGACCAATCCCCGCCGCTTACAGACTCCGCCCCACAATGGCTCACTACACCGGGGGCGGGGGGGAGGGAAGGAAAAGTCCCGTCCATAGTCTGTTCACCTGATGAAAATGCCCTTGATAAGGAACTTTCTCCTGAAGCAAACCTTTTATGCAAATAAAACATCGTCCTTCTTCCTGAAGTGGCTTCCTGAGTGGCTGTAGAGGACTCTTTGCCAAGGAATGCTTCTTCCAGACTCCCACATATACACATCTGCGCCACGGGCCGGCTAGGTCGTGTCTTAAGGGAATATCTTCAAATTCCGCTGTGCATAGGGGCCTGTTGCATGCGCTGCAGGGATAAGGGGTACCGCTGGGTCAATCCGTCGGGGCAAGACAGTTTACAGACCACCCCCCCTGGGAATCAGCAGAAAACGGAGAAGGTTCACCCATTTTGCAGAAGGAGTCTTTTACTGCTTCAGGGAAATAGCAGGTCATGGATGTGGCTTTCTCTCCTTGATGAAAGTTTCCAGTCCGGAGGCGTGAGATTCAAGAGTCCTGTGCGGCATATTTGAGAAACCCGCAGCACGGACAAGATAGAGAGGAGGGCAGATAGAGCAGAGAGGGGGAAAGCAAGATGGCGTCACATCTTTCAACATGCCCCCTTTTATGAGTTCATTCCGGAGAGGCGTGTCCTCCTTCCCGGAAGCTTGGGAGAACCACAGCTCTCTGGGAAGAAGAAAGCCAGACAACAGGAGAGCATCCGGTTCCACCATGTTGGACCCAGGACAGTATCATAGCATAAAAATGTTCTAGCAAAAGAGAAACATCTACTGAGACACTAAAAATATAATAGAAAATTGTAATACTGACCACTGCTCAAGACAAAACTACTGTTCAGGAACAATTAACTCTCTGGAAATCTGGAGTAGGTGATATTAATAGCGAGAGATTTCAGCTGTCCACAAAAAGAAAGATCAATGTCACATCAAGATGGGTTGTAGAAATAAAATTTGGGATTTAATGACTGACTGCAACCAAAGACCGTTCTGTTTTTTCTTTTGATTAAATGCATGGAGTCAAAATATAAAGATTAGAGGGCAGACTGCTCAGTACAGTCAGCTGTAACCCTATAGTAGAGAGACTAGGCCAAACAAATCCAGTACTGAGACACTAAATTTTAAGAAAGAGCTATACATAAGCATGAGTTGCAAAAAAACAAACCAAACAAACTGAAAAAAATGAGACTGCCCTAAAAGAAGCAGTATAAAGAGTGCCTTGGAGACAGTCACAAATAAATACACTGCTAGAAGCCCTCATAAACTAAATGCCAATCTTAAACGAGAAAATGAACAGACAAGAAGATTTGGATCTAGGGAGGAGAAGGAGGAGTCTCCCAAGAGGACATACTGGCTTTTGAATGACATATCCTAATGAAAATTAGAAAGACCATAAAATAAAATGGATGAAATATGCATGTGAAATTAAAAAGGCTAAAAAAAGTATTAGTAGAAGAATTGTTTTTAAATGATACTGAACTGGAAGCAAAAAATTTTACATTGAAAAGGGGATTGTGGACACACCCACAGTAAACATAATCCTTAAATGGTATCAGGATACTTATGGTAGCACTGAAGCCTTAATACTGTGCAGGGACAGTGTAGTAATTAGACATCTTGAGATAAAGAGTAATTTACTCCATCTTACTATCTTTTTTCTTTGTTGTTTTAGTATTTCCTTTTTCCTTTTAATTAAAAAGGCTAAAAAAAGTATTAGTAGAAGAATTGTTTTTAAATGATACTGAACTGGAAGCAAAAAATTTTACATTGAAAAGGGGATTGTGGACACACCCACAGTAAACATAATCCTTAAATGGTATCAGGATACTTATGGTAGCACTGAAGCCTTAATACTGTGCAGGGACAGTGTAGTAATTAGACATCTTGAGATAAAGAGTAATTTACTCCATCTTACTATCTTTTTTCTTTGTTGTTTTAGTATTTCTTTTTTCCTTTTTTTTTTTTTCCTGTGCCCTAGTGTGTATTTTCTACTAACTGCAGACAGGTTTAAGTTGTACTTTTTTTTTCATTTACAAAACAAACGTAAATAAATTGCTTTCTCTATAATTACTCAACTACACCTCAAATTGTGCTCTGTAGTTAAAATCTGTCTGAAGGGATTCATTACAGAGTTGACCTATAGCAGAATGGTAAGTATCCCCCCTTGTCAGGTTTCAATTCCTTGATAGGGATTCGCTTACAGAACACTCTCTGAATCTTTAGCCACCACATCAGTTATGGATGGGAATCAGGGTCTGGTGCAATATTGTTGCTGGTGCACTGTCATGGTAGCAATTGTCACATGCTGTTCTTTAACCTGCAGGAACTCCACCACGGAGGGATCCTCTGAGAGACCAGCTGTTGAATCTTCTCTGTACTCAAGGCAGCTATAGCAACAGCTCACTGGTACCGTTTAATCACTGGGAACATTGGACAGGTCTCTGAGCAAGCTGATCTAGCTGAAGATGTCCCTGTTCGTTGCAGGGGAGCGGGTGGGGTTGGCTGGGGTGGGTGGCCAAGTTGGACTAGACGACCTTTAAAGGTCCCTTCCAACCCAAATCGTCCAGTGATTCTGTGTCTAATTTTATGATTCTGCAAATGTAACTGCTAAGTTCAGTTGGATAAAGATTTAGTGAAAACCACGACTAGCTTTAGATGAACAGCATGAAAAACATTGGCTGTCTGGATCATTTTCCTAGTAGGCAACTCAGTCTGCTGTCTTTTCCAAAATACATGATCGTTTTGAGAGAAAAAGAGCAAAAGTTAGAACAGACCCTCTCTTGTCTGACAGCTCTGAACTTTTGCTTCCCCCTGCTGAATAAATTGAATAGTAGAAGGAGTTGAGGTGGGCAGAGAGTAGCTCTTATTTTTCCCTTTTCCAAACTCATGCATTTTCAAGATATGTACTTGTTAATCCATTTGGGAACAGCTTCATCTAAACTTTGTTGTTGTAATATAGTTATTGTAAAGGATTTCAGCCAGTGGAAGTGGAACCAGAAATTTGCTCTGAAATCTGATGGAACAACTCGCTTTCTCTTCAGAATACAGTTTATTTTTCAAAGTCACATTTTAAAGTTGAAATACTAATTTGGAATATGTTTCATCATTTTCACTCCACCTTTTAAAACAAATCGTTTGATAACTCCTTCACCAATCATTTGATAACTGTCTCACTCATCTCACCATGTTAGTAGAGACATAAAAGGAATTTGCCATGCTTGTGACTTGTTTTAAATTAAGATAAACAGTATTTTATACAGGGAAGAAATGTGGAGAACATCTTTTTTTGCATTTGTTATAATCTTTAAAAATAACAGTCAAAAAACAAACAGCATGATATTTTTGAAGCACTCCAGTGGACTAAAATGTACTCCAAGGGACTCTGTAGGGAGGTCAGGATTGCAGAGGAGAGGAGACTGTTCAGAACCAGCCTCTGTACAATGCTTGAGAAAATAGAATGGGAGGGTTGTCATCTGTCCTGTGTTTCACAGGCAGGTAGTACTGACAGTGGGTCATATACGTACTAGGGTATGACAAGTTTGTTATCAGAAAAAAGTTGCTATGAGCACTTTGGTTTAAACATAATTTTCTCCACACTGTGGAGGATCTCACAACAGAGCAGGTGGATGTACTCTGGAGGAAGCTGTGACCCTTTGGAAAGCCCTGGGAGGACCTGTGGCCCTGTGGAGAAGAGCTCATGGTGAAGCAGGTTTTCTGGCAGAACCTGTGGCTCTGCCGGAGGCTTATGTTGAAGCAGTGCATTCCTGAATGACCTCACTCCGTGGAAAGGACCCATGCAGGAGCAGTTTTGAAGAACTGCAGCCCATGGGAAGGACCCGTACTCGAGAAGTTTGTGGAGTTCTGTCTCCCATGGGTGAGACTCAAGGCTGGAGCAGGGGAAGAGCATAAGAAGGAAGGAGAGGAGAGACATAGTGCTATGAACTGACTGCAACCCCCATTCCGTGTCCTCCTGTGCAGTTTGGCAGGGAGGACACAGAGATATTGGGAGTGAAGTTGAGCCTGAAAAGAAGGGAGGGATGGGGGAAGGTGTTTTAAAATTTGTTCCTATTTCTCATTATCCTACTCTGATTTGATTGGACTACCAATAAATTAAATTAATTTTCTCAAGTTGTCTGTTTTTGCCTGTGATGGTAAATGCTGAATGATCTCCCAGTCCTTGACTTGGCCCACAAGACTTTCATCATATTTTCTCTCTCATGTCTGGTGAGGAGGAGTGATAGTGTGGCTTTGGTGGGCCCTGGAAGATAGTCAAGGTCAACCCACCAGGTAAATCAATAAGCATTTTATGTTTATAAGAAGAAAGTGAAAATGTTTTAAAGCTGAGGAAAAAAAAAGACATATTTACCTACTTTCTGTAAGACAGAATTTTTGCTAAAAGAAAAAAAAAAAAATCCGCCACCAACCTATGAAATAGGTCTGGTGTTTAATTCAGCGATACTAATTTAAAATTTGGTAAAAGGAGAGGAAGACTGGACTTCTGGTTCCTTATTTTGGTGTGCTATTTTTAACCCAAAAGGAATTTAAAAGATTTCTCATAATTCTTGCTTCAAGTTCTTTTGAAAGGTGAGTTCTTGTGTACCTAATACATTCTGATGATTTTACTTTCTCTTTTCCTTTCCTCTCTCTTTTCCTTTATCTCCTGCATTTCATTCACGTGTTTCAGAACAGCTTCTGCAGGAAATTCCTGATTATTTTGTAAGCATTATAGCTCTCTATACTGCAGTGTTGATTCATGGGAAAAAATATTCATCTCAGGTGTCATTATATAGCATTGCAGACCTATTACTAAATATATATAATTTAACATTATAGGTATTGATTTTCACTTTGTCTTGTTTCATACCACCTGACATTGATGTAGTAACTTGAAATATTACCTTCTTTCTTTCTTTTTTTCTTTCTAAACTTCACTATGGAGACAGAGCTGTGCTCTTTCTCAGATGAAATTGGTTTTTTTAAACATAACAGAAATGATGAATTTAAAGTAGATAAGCCATTCGAGTAAATAAAATTTATACTTGTGTTTTTTTTCTTATTCTTACAAGCCATAACATGGGTTTGAGAATTACAAATATTCAAGAGAAAATATTGTATCACAGCAAAAAATAAAAACAGACATAACTTTCTGAAATTCTATACCTTATTTGACCACGGTTCATCCATTTGCATGACTACTCTGATTAAATTGGTGAAATACTTTCCTAAACATTTACTGGATCTTAGGAATGCAATGTACATGTATTGATTTGTAAGTCACTTGTAATGAAAATGGATGAAATATTAATTTTAAAGAAAACATGGCTTTTTTTCTATGCATTGTAATGTCTACTGGAATATATGTACCAAGGTCAAAAACTCAGTTGCTGAGGGGTTTTTTTGTCATTGAATTATTTTTTATTACTTCACACATTTTTAAAAAGTTGAATTCATACATGTGTAGAATACACTTCTCTTCAGATGTAAATTATTAAAACTTGCTGTAGAACTTTGTTTTATTCTAAAAATAATTGAGCATAGGAAAAATTTTTAAAAAGTTATAACCATGGACTATTTTGTAGACAAAGAGTTTATATTAAGCTCATGTGCTGAAGCACTTAATTTGGCAGTAAGACACCCTAATTTGTGTCAAGGTAAAAAGAAGTACAGTTTAACCTCAACAAGCAACTAGGCTCCACACAGCCACTTGCCCCATCCTCCAGGGAGAGAATCAGAAGAGAAAATGTGAGAAAACTCATGGGTTGAGATAAAAACATTTTGATAGGTTAAGCAGCTGACCATGTCCTGACCATGTTCCCTCCCAGCTTCTCGTGCATTTCCTCACTATAGGCAGAAGCCACATTCACAAACAAAGCAAAACAAGAATTCATTCACTACTTCCCATCAGCAGGTAGGTGCTCAGCTATTTCCAGAAATCAGAGCTCCATCACATGTAATGGTTACTTGGGAAGACAAATGCCATCACTCTGAATGTCTCCCCAGTCCATTCTTCTTCCCCCAGCTTTATTTGCTGAACATAATGCCTTTAGGTATGAGATATCCTTTTGGTCAGCTGGGGTTAGCTGTCCCCTCTGAACTTCCTGTGTGCTCCCAGCCTGCTTGCTGGTGGGGCAAGGTGAGAAGCAGAAAAGGCCTTGGCTTTGTGTAAACACTACTCAAAACTTAGCAATAACTAAACCATCACTGAATTATCAACAGTGTTTTTCCAGCACAAACACAAAACGTGGCCCCATACTAGCTACTATGAAGAAACGTAACTCTACCACAGCCCAAGCCAGATCAGTGATTTCAGACTATAATCCAGAGGCAATGAATTCAATAGTTAGGACTAAACTCAGTAATGTTGGATATAGGTACTTCCTGATTTATTGGAGATCCTAAAATATTGAAATCTTCATTCCCACATTTTGATCAATTTACTTCAAAGTTCTCAGCTCATTTCTCTCTTAAATTTCATGTACCTCTACCCGAAAGCTCATATCTAGAGTTAGATTTCATCCTAAGAGGGAAATCTCAGGTTCTTGTCCTCAAATTAAAGAAGTCTGATTGCAGGTGAAATGAACTACAGACTTTTTAGTTTGGCGTTGTAGTATTCAATCTCCTGTTTGAAAGTAAAATAAATATAATTGTAGGAAAGATTTAAGCACAGGGATTGCTGTTTGACAGTCGACATTTGTCCAAGTTGTCCAGCTGTCAAACAGAGTGAGTAAACTGAATCTGAAAACTATTGTCTCAAAATACAGAATTTTCTGTGTTCTTTTCTGTATTTCAAATGCATCAGGGAGGCAGAATTAGTTGCAGAGGACATGTCAGAGCATTTCTGCAATGGTTAATGGACACCTGTGTGGGTATAGAGTAAATTTTTGTAGAGCAGATGTAGTATTCTTTATCTGCCACACATTTAAAGAGGATTTTCAGTGGGATGGCAAGAGAAAGACTATACATTGCCGTATATTGGTCCCATGAGAAAACACTACTGACCAAATCTAACTAGACTGTGAATACTTCATGGTTTGGAGTCCTAAATTTTATATAGGTATAGAGAAGGCAATTCAGCTGCACCCAAAGTAATATTCACTTATCTGAAGGACGTGAATCATTCCTAAAGATATTTGCAGCTAACCAGCATAAGACACACAGATGTGTAAATAATAAAATACAATGTGTAACTTAGGCCCTTTCTGTGCAAAAGCCTCTCTACTTGTGATCCTCAAAATCTTGCTCTCTATCTTAAAACATGTCTTTTCTCCATGTCTTCACCTTCCACTTTTGAATTCTCTATTTTTCTCATCTACACTGCATCAACTTTGAATCTGCCTGTCAGGGTTTGAAGGGGGGCTGTTCCCCCCACCGAAAGGGGATGCGACGAAATAGTGTGTTTTAGCTGGGAATCCTGCCAAAACACACACACAAAACTTTTGATGCTCATTAAAAGTGCTGATAAGAGCTCGTTAGGCTTTAGTCGGGCTAAGGAAAAATTATAACACAGACAGGCTACATATATGAGCGATAGAAGCAGGAACGTTTAATGAGACAGACGTCCTTGAAGTAAACCGGCCTGGAAGAGGGAGAGAAAGAGATAGAAGGGAGAATAAATACAAGCGTACAGTATAAACTCTCCGATTGGACAATTCCCACCGCTTACAAACTTCGCCCCACAATGGCTCACCACGCCGGTGGTGGGGGGGAAGGCAAAAGTCCGCCCTTAGTCCGTTCACCTGCGCAAAGCTTTTGATATAGGAACTTTCTCCTGAAGCAAACC
>NW_010398322.1:56935-59183 GCF_000710305.1 Buceros rhinoceros silvestris | reverse complement strand
GTATATCGGTCCCTCGACCCTTAACACTGCTAAATAACCCTGCCACTGTATGTCATTTCTACAGCTGCTGTATGCCATGCCAATGGTATTACAGCAAGAAGCACCCGAATCACTAAGGATGAAACCAAGTGAAGCGCAGCAGTGATGGAACTTGAACTGGCTTCAGCAACTAGTACCTAGCAACTTCCTCAAGACTGACATCTTTAACCTGCAGATCGTGGATGCCAAATCCAACAGCCACAAGTTCTGGGTGCAGCAAGTAACAATCCAACACCACACACCGTTTCTCCTGTCCTGAAAGACTGTTACAACAGGTGGAGACCCAACGTCATGGATTAGATTAATTCAACAGACACATTAGAGGGCCTACAGACTAAGGGAATGATATTTGTGTATATATATATAGAGAGAGAGAGAGATCTCAAAGACAGGAAAAGTGGTGGTAAATAAATGCAAAGTGTAAGATCTGGGCATGATGCATATTGTATAGAACAAGGGGTGGATAATGTCCTGGATTCAGCTGGGATCGGTTGGTTTTCACAAGAAGCTGGGTGGGAGCACAGCTGACCAAACTAGCCAAGGGGATGTTTGATACTGTGTGATACCACGCTCAGTTATTTAACCGGGCGATCACGGCTCGAGATGGGCTGAGCATAGGGTTCTGGTTGGTGAGCAATGGCACGGTGCATCGCTCACTCTATAAATTCTTTTTTCAGTATTATTGTTATTATTGTTTCTTCTCTCCATTGTCCTTTTAAACTGTCCTTATCTCAGCCCACAAAGTTTTATCTTCTTCTTCCTATTCTCCTCCCTGTCCCACTTCTAGCTTTGATTTCAGAAATTACTTTTCTGTATATAAAAACGACCTTGGGAACATTGAGCAATTGTGACCTCTGCTGGAAGCCTTAAAACTGATTCTGACAGATAGCAACCACGGGAAATCATTATTGTTGTTACTTTAGGCCAATCTGCAGTATGCTAGGCTCTGTACAAATGGATTAAGATTTCGTATCTACTCTGAGGAATTTACAATATAAATACAGAATAACAGATAAATAGAAAAAGCAAATACCACATTAAGAGAAAATATACATGAAACCAAAGAGGACATCAGTGGCAGGACCAAGAATTTGTTTTCCTCTCGTACTGCTCCTGCCACCTCTGAGATAGTATAAGATATTAATGAATAATTACCATGCTTATGGACACAGCTATAAATAACTTGATAAGATAAATACTCCAGATTCATAGTTTGAAAAAATATTCCTCAAGATTCTGTATCATTATTCCTAAACAAAAAAAGTGAAACAGGAAAAAAAAATTATACAGGAAGAGATTCATTATGGAATTTCTGCAGGAAACAATATAACAGTCATATATGTGTGTCAGAAGGAGACTTTTATGGAAGTACCATATAATATAATATGTACCGTATATATAATGTTTGAGTTGGAATTGCCTTGAGCCACCCATTTATGATTCCAGCCCAGAGTAAATCTTGAAATGCTCATAACCCCAGTTCTTCAAGTGGGGTGCTGGTTCAAGGCAGTGCTTCACCACGGAATCTACAAAAAACCCAAATTTTATTTATGTTCTTGGAAAGGGACATTTACATTTGACAATTCACAGTGAAGAATGAACTGACTGTGGAGTTTTGAAAAATGTAAATGAATTTACCGTTTTTCTTAGAGTGGAACAGTTGCCATCCTGAACATATGGTTCATTAAGGCTTCAGCAACTGTTTACTGTGGTTAAAAACAGGGTTGTGGGAATTCTAAAAAGCAATGCAGTAAGATCAGAGCTCTTGATGACAGAAGGCCCTGAAGCCAAGGACGTCTCGCTCTTCCCAGTGCATCCCTGTCTTCTGTGATGATCTCTACAGTAGTTTGTGTGCTATTTTTTAAATACTTTGTATTGTGATAGTGTCAAAATCCAGGCATATTAATAAGACCATTTATGTGCAAGCATCATATAATAAATATTGGCCTGCATGGAACTAGTTGCAAAATAGCTTTAGTTTATCACAAACACTGTCCCACTGATTGGATGTCCAGGCCTGGTCATCACACTGGAAGGAACCAGTTCACTATCCAAATTTAACCTTTAGACACTATTCAAATAAACAGGAAAATTTACACTGATTTTGGCCAAATGATGAGCTTACAGTCTATAAATAGCTCTTTTAAGAGAAAGGGAGCAGAGGCAGGGAAGAGTCGAGAGACGGGAGGACTGTCTACAACAGGGAAAG
>NW_010398322.1:47168-56829 GCF_000710305.1 Buceros rhinoceros silvestris | reverse complement strand
GCACTATGAACGCTCTCCCTGTTCTTTTTCCTTTCCGCAAAACACCTGGGAATGGTGCTGTCATTTCTTTAAATTCTTGAAGAGGGAGAATATTCCAAATAAGATTTATAAGGTTATTTACTGATGACAGAAATGAACTGAGAATGTTTCTCTTTTCCTCAGGAGAATAAGTCTTCGAGAAGTTGTTTTGATGAAGTTAAATGAAATATAAATGAAATACCAAAATAATCACATTTTTTATTTCTTGTGGATGTATCTTTTTTTTTTACCCAATGTGTCTTTTTAAGGCTTCTTGGATTTTACAGGGGCCTTCAAGGTGCTTTTGTGTCATAACCTTCATAATCATGCTTCAGCAACGTGCTCTGAATTATTCCAGATATTTCCACTACAACTGTAGAGCTAATATAAATCAGCTGATGAAACTATGAATCATCAGTAATGTTAGATGATAGTCTCGTTTGTTTATTTACAGAGACTGGAATCTTTTTTTTTTTTTCAGTGATTCTTGGATTTTCCTGGAGGAGAAGTAATATCCTTGAAGTCCTGGTGGAACAGTTGAAGCAGAACTGAGGGTCTTGCAGGAAATTATTATTATTTAAATGTTTAACAAATATTCCTTTGAACTATTATTATTATAGTTGGTTTTGAAGGACTGTGGACCAACTATATGTTATGGTTTGACATAAAGGTATTGAATGTAGTTTTATATCATCTGTCTATGCAGGAGTGTGGGAATACTGCACAAAAGGCCAAGATGTTTGCTATGGCAAGAGGCCAAGAGATTGCTGTGTTATCTTTAGGAGTGGAGATTCCTTAAGCTGGCATAAATAATACCTGGAGGAGGGGGCCTTGTGAGGGTGAGGTGGTCCTGGTTTGGCTAAGTGAAGAAAGAAGCAAATGTTGACGGTCCGGGCAAAGACCTTTGCCTTATTAACTGCTGAATTATTATTAAAATTCATGCTCCCTGATGTGCTAATGAGCCACAAGCAGTACATGCTAAACATATATGACTGCGTTACTCAAACCTCCACCCAAATCAGGCTAAGTGTCACCTGAGAGGTAGAGACAGAGTCAGGATGTAAAAAGCCAGGAGGGGTAATATTTGGTTGGGGAGAAAAGACCGAAGACTTAACAGGGACTGTTGACAGGCTGTACTTCTCTTCCTCCACCCAAGACAGGGATGCCTTCTTGGTAAGAACTGCGCTTTCTCATACAGTGAACATACCCGGTATAGTTTTCTTTTTGCTAGCATTACTATTGTATAGTAGTTATTAGGCCTATTGCAGTAAGTGCATGTCAGTCAGTGCATGTCCAAATCTATGATACCTGTCTTATATCTGTTTTAATAAACTTCTGTCATATTTATTGGCTTTGCAAAACCAGCTCAGTGAAAGTCCTTCGGGCTCTGGCAGGCGAACACCAAACTCTTAAACTCCCTTCTGCTTTTACGAGACTTTTGGGATCTAGCAGGGAAAGGTTAAACCTTTAACATGACAAGGAGGAAGAAAAGATTATTTGTTTGGATTTTCCTGGCCTTTGCAAAAATACTCAATAATTAGTATGGACTTCATATGTATGACAGGGGCCATAACTGCTGAAGATGCTTAACTGGATTACCATTGTCCTACAGATTCTGACAGAAATTACTGCAGGCATGTAAATGCACAGACAGCTATATGTGAGTGTAAACGCAATCCTTTCTTTTGAATATCTAATTATCTTACGAGAAACTGAACTATGAAAATTACTTAACCAATGCTCAAAAATGTCACCTACTGTTTATAGGTTTGGAAGGTTGCAGGAGACAGTTTTATTCAAACAGTCTACAGAATGAGGAAATCAGAATTGGGTATAGGCAAACAAACCAGTAAGCGGCTTTCACAGTAATAGATATACTAGTTTAAACCAAAATTTCATCTCATCCCATGCCTTTCTGTGCTGGTAGCCAGTGAAGTATGATGGAATGAGAGCTACAGGAAACAGAGTAAGTTAGATTAGTTCTTGGGTAAGTTCTCCTCACCTTCTTCGGTGAGAAGTACAGGGATTTGGATATCTGGAAGCTGTTGTTGGAGTATAACATTTAATAGCAATTGAAGGACATTCTTTCATGAATTTCTGTTATCCTTTTTAATCAGTTCCTGTTGATTTCCACAACGTAGAGAATTTATGCTTAATGTGAAAAACGTCTTTAATTACAACCTTTAATTGTTTTAAAATCTACCACCTGTTAATTTTGCTGACCAACTTCACTGCTCCTTGTTCACATTCTTCCTGCTATTTATAGATTTCCTGAGCCACCTTTTTTTTTCAGCAGAAAGCTGCATTGCTCTAAGTGAAGGCTATCAACACTTACCAAGTCCAATCTGTGTTATTTCTCCTAAGATGAACAGAACCATGTCTTGTCCTAAAAGAAAATATGAACCCTAAAGACACAGTGAAAAAGAAGGAAATTGAGTTCATGTAGATAAGATTGCAGCAGTGCCCTAGCACGGAAAGGGGGATTAATGTCGTACAAACATGCTGCTTTCTAACTGAAGTTTTGGTCACTTGGCACCTGATTTGTAAATATGTCTTCACATCTTTCGCTAGACCAGTGATTTCAACCCCACAGTTTTGCTTAACTTCCAGATTACCTAGAATTTCTTCATCCTCTTAGGCAGATGTTGTATATTCCTTTCTTCCTAATTGAAAGCATTTCTCTGTATAGAGGAGCTCAGTACAAACATAATGGTCTAATCCTGCTGTAGCTGAATGGATGGGAGCAGAATTTCCACTATGTCACTAATAGAGCTCTTTTTCATTTGGGGGGATGGATTTGTAGATAAAATTAATGTTAATGTTGTTACTCTTGAATGAGATTCTTTTATAAGGAATGAGATGACCATCATGCTAAAATGAATTACAAATTAACAAATCACTATTTTAATTATTAATGTCACTCATTTCAAAATATAAATTATGTAAGGATTTGGCCTACAAGGTATTCTAGACCATTATCATTCTTCTTACATATTTACTCTCCCTAATACTCTTTTACTAAATGTAAGGAGCAACTTGAAATTTTTTTTTTGTATGATCTGTGACAATAACAGCTTATAAAAGGAAAGGTGATAGTTGACTTTTTCAGAAAAATGAGACATATAGAAATTAGAAAGTAATTGTAACGATCATGATTTGTAGCAAAAATTCATCAATTGCTTGATTAAAAAGCTTTATCAGTAAAATATTGGTTCCCCAAACTCATTTTATAGGTTTAGATATGCTTTACTAATGAATAGAGGACTCAAATGTAGGCTGAGAATTTTTGCTTGCCTTTGTGGGAAGGAGTTGTTTGCTTGCTTGTCTCTTTCTTTTCAAACCAAGATAAGTGTTTCTTGCATTAGTGTCTTACAGGGATGAAGCCTATTAAAGTTTTTGCAGTAATTTATTAGATCCAACTTTGACAATGGAATTTTTCCAAAACAGAGTTTCTTGATTTTACCATAAGCTTGGGTGCTGAAAAAGCAGGTAGAATGAGATTGGAGTAGCATGATGAAACACCTAAAATGGAAGAGTAGTTATACCAGGCTCCCTTTGGACTTACTTGGGAGAAAAAAGTCTAACTCAGTCTTTGGAGGAGCTTATCAGCCACTGAGCCTAAATGTGACTGCATGCCCAACCAGAGTGGGTTAAACTGATGCACTTGAATTAGAGTGAATCTGACTCAAAGATCATCAACAAAGAATGCTCTTGTAGACTTCAAGGCAGGGACGTGCTTACATTTTATTGGGACTGTGAATAATTAAAACGCTTGGAAGTATAGGGACTCAGCTGTCTGATAGTTACAGAGTACATAGTTCAAAGGGAGTCACATGTATGATTTTGCCACAAGCCGTAAAGATAAGCTTGCAGATAAGCCATTGAAAACGATATTTTTCTGTAAAGATCTACTCTCAAATTGTAAGCAGCTGTACTCCTTTAAATCTGAGAAATTACAAAGCCTATGTAAAATCTTAGTGAAGACCTAAATATTCTAAGTACATATTGTGCACTGTATTAGTATTTTGCAATGGTGGTGGGGAAATATTCAAAATTGAGAAAGCTTTGCCTAATACAAGGTATGAGACAGATTTTTTACTGATGGATAACACCATTCGTGTTAAACCCTAAGGAGGTGAGAAGGTAGGGTGAAAGGGAATGCATTTGTCAGTTGGTGGGTACATTGCCTGAAGCTGAGTGCTGAAGGCATTAAGTACAGAATTACTTAACACTTTATGTATGATACTACTGTCCCCAGTTCCAGGTTCTTCACTACTTTAGTATTCTGAGTCTTCTGCTCTTCCTTCATGGAGGAAGCACTCTCTACCTTTGACAACAGCAGTTTTCCAGCTCTAAGCCTGATAAAAAGGGAATGCAAGAGAAAAACCTTTTATTTGTTGTGTTTCTGTTTCTGGATAGCCAGCAGTGGGAGCTTAAGTAACAAACCCTCTTCCCAGTGCTTATTAATAATACAAAGGTACATAAACAAACAAACAAAAGTCTGCCATGATAACCTATTCCCTGTGGGAAACAGGAGGGGGAAAAAAAAACAACAAAAAACACAGTAGCTGTTGAATGGAAAAGGATAAAACCAATAGGGAAAGGAAACTTTCCTAGTAGGTGACAATGCACTAAAACTAACGGCAAGAAAATTAGGGTCTTAAAATCTAGGTATCTTTGTCAAATTTAGAGAGAATAAATGGTATTACTATGTTTTTAGGCTTTTCTTCATACCGAAGAATCTTATTCTTGAGCTTGTTTACTTTTGTTTTGTTTATGAATGCTCAGATTTTTAAAAAGCTAATTATTGCCTTATTTCTTTCCATACCATTGACCTACAGGTGCTGGGACTTTAGGAAAAATTCTTGGGATATGTTTGTACTGTGCTTTCTAATGCAGTACGATAATATCCAAGAACGTCCTATGTCCTTTTATCTCTGTACCTGTCTCGGCAGGGCAATCAATTGTAGAAGGTTAGATGAACAAACAGGAAAATAATAATCCATCTCTTCTTCAAAGAGCTACATGAGATCACTCAGTATTTTACTTTTTCAACTAAAGCAAGCAAATACTGTGCTCCAGGATCCCTCATCAGACGAGTGACAAATCTAGGTGAACTCTAGTTTAATTTGCATGGCTGGACCTACCCGATTTCCTGATCACCTGGGGAGATCAGTGCACCTGTTTCAAATGTCGTGAGCATAGCATCTTATTTCAAGTGTATGAAGTTTTGCGTATTATTGGCATCCTTGAGGAACATAATTTCAGGAAAGGGTTTAAAGGTCTGGAAGGGACACAAAAAAGAATCACAGGAGTGTTCTCAGGTGAGTTTTTATTTTGTTGTTTAGAAATGTGTGTAATTTCGTGCTCAGTATTTATGGGAATATCTTTGTTATAGAAAGGTTGGGCTTTTTATCAAATTATTATATCAAAGATTTATTAATAATTGGTGGCTTTCTAGAAAGACTGGTTAGTATTGAAGAATTCCCTAATAACAATTGCACTGTTACAACCCAATATTGATCATACAGCTTGTTGCAGAGCTGTCCACAGAGCACATTATAAAATGATGTCTTTTAGCCTAGATTCTTTCCCTTGAAGTATATTAGAGAACAGTTACTGAAATAAGTGTCAGTTAGCTATAGCCATATTTAATGTACTGATTATTTCCAGCTACAATCTCACATTTATATCATATTGCCACTTCTAAGTGCCTAGTTTAGTGGTATTCTGCTTGAAAATGCAAACCTGCCAAGTTATGTACACTGTTCTGAATTGGTTTTCATCTCCATAAATAAATTTGGTTTATCGCTTTGATAACAGGAATGTAGACCTCCTCATTAAACACTTTCTGAGTTCCTTTCCTCTTCCTAAGGTCAATACAGCAGTTTGCTGTCTGCCTCTTAGCGGACAAACAATCAATCCCCTTCAGAAAAAACTTAGACCAATTTCCCACTTGCTATATGCTGAATAATTGGCCTGGTTCATTCCGTTGACAAAATTATTTTCTTTTGCCAAGGTGATAATCTCTTTTCAGTAGTCCTAAAGTGTCATCTTGTGGTTAATACTGGTTATGGTTTTATATCTTCAAGAGAAAACATACCCAAGCATCAAATACAGAAAATCTGTTAGTTCTTCTCCAAATATTGCTAAGATTAATTTGGGGAGTCAAGATTATTTTATTTTAACCGGGACTGCATCCTTGGGGTTTATTTAGGAAATAACTGATGATAGTTTATAACAAAAATCTACTAAGACGGTCATAACCCATCTGGAAGGTACTGACAGGTTTTTCTATGCTTAAATGAAATCCTATGACTTAAGGATGCATGAAAAAATAAGTCGTATCAGATTATTATATCTCTGAAATGCTTGCCTGATTGCTACATAATGCATCTTATTTTCACATTGTAATGAAACAAATAAAAATTAAGTATCTTCAGAAGGGAAACAGTTAAATTATCACACTGGTCCCAAGATAACAACTCAAATATAAACTCTCTTAAATTAGCACAGAACATCCCAGCTTGCTCAGCTACACAAGCAAGATGATGTCCTTTCTGAGGGCAGTAAGAAGCCAGTTTGAGCATTTGAGTAGACTGCAACTTCTTGCATCATCTGAAGGAATACTCTTGGAAGAAATCATCTGAGGGCTTAAAAAAATGGAGTAGGGAGGAGCTTTGACTATATTGACTCAACACATTTTTTTAATGACAATTCTGTTGTCATTTTTAATTATTTTGGTTTTGATATAAATGTCTACTAGGAATAGAAACATTACACATACATGAAACATTTACAGTTTTTAAGTTTCTTCTAGGAAAGCAAAATTTTCTGTCTCAATCCCAATTCAGTATTATGGCAAGCTCTGGAAATCTGAAATTGTGAATCACTTAGATAAACACCTTCTGTTCTCTACACTTACTTGTAAATCACTATCTGAGATTGTGAGGATTTTCCTGTATTTGTGAAATTCTCTTTGAAAAAAAAACCATATATAATTTTTCCTTGTTGCAATATTGTAGAAACTCCAAAACCGTTTGCAAATGAGCAAGATGAAATTTCATCTCACTTGTATATGAAACAGTCCATTTGACCTGAAATGTAGCATTTTATTTTCAGGCACTTGTAAAAACGTAAAGAGAATAAATAATTAGGTTGAGAGAAATGAAGCTGGATTTCCGCTTTCTTATACAACAACTTTAGCTTACAGCTTTTGTGCTGTATGAGAACAATCTAAGCCCAATTTCTTTTTCTTCCTCATGGATTTGAATAACTACCCCTTTGTTCCAGTTCTTGGGCTATAAGTATTTTGGATGTTGGGAGTTATGATAGTTTTGTGCCCATTGTCTCCTATTGGTAGTGTTCCACTTCCTTTGGTCACTAGATCTCAGTTTCCCACCTCCTACATATCTGGATTGATGTTCTGATATTTGGGTCATTCTCTATTTATTTGGTGAGGTCTTGATGACTACCTGATATGTTCACAATCCATGGAACAACATAGCAAGAGTGTCCTGATGGCTGCAATGCACTTCTGTAAGACCTTTGTTTGCCTGAGCTGCCTATTCATGATTTCTTGCCATCACAAAGACTATTCTGACATCTCGTGTTCACCCAGTCTGTGATCACACAGCATCACAGAACTGCTGCAGGGGTCTAACAGCACAGCCTGTCTGCAACGTCTTATGCTGTCCACAGTACTGCTTTCTTAGAGCATTTTTATGTGAGTTATAAAGAAATCATTCCTTCTAAACTGTTTTTGCAAAGGTCTATCATAATGCTGTAAATATATCTAATTATTTTTTTTTGGCTGCTTGAAATTAAATCAATGTGGATGATAATGTCCTTCCTGAAACTGAACAAGAGCTTAAGTCAGTTAGCAATGTAAGTAAAATATTTATAGTAACATCCAGGATATTCAAAACTAGTTCTTAGAATTAGTAGAATGTTTATTTTATAGATTGAAATTGGAGCTGCTACGGGGTCTGTTTGCCCTATTTGTCTCTAGGACAGAAGTGTTGCATGATCAGTCATGCTCCAAATTTTGGGCCATCTTCAACACGCTCGTAGATGGTGAGCAGTAGGGATTGCACACAGTTTTATGTTGAAGATGGATTCCCTAACAATAGGGAAACTTCAGCTGAACCATTTCAATGATCTTTGTACTGTTTGCATTTCATAAAGCACACCTAGTCATTCTGATTTCTCTGTGAATGAATTTGCAAGGAAAGGCACAAAACTGATTCTTTGTATTTTCATGATCCAACCAAATCCGGTGCAAAGTAGACAAAACCTTCTTGCTTGTGTTAAATATCAAGATGTTCGAGTACATATGAACATCTGATGATCTGTCTTGCAAGAAGTCACAAATAGCCTTCAAGGAAACAGCAAACTTTTCTCCCACTATTTGGTCTGTTTTTTTAAACTAAGAGTGTAACCTTCTAAGAGGTAGGGAATGTCAAACATAAGTAAGTATTCCCTACAGTTTCTATCATCAAGGATTTTGAAAAGTCGTGCATGTTCTTAACTGTGCCTCTAATAAAAACGCTATCCCACATTTATTTAGATTTCAGTGATATGTCATAGTTTCAAGTGAAAAAGTATGCATTCCCTGCCCAGAGTACATTAAACATAAATTCATTTGCACAAAGGGCAGTGTAATTAATGCACAGACAAGATGATGCCTCTGAGATGAGAGCTGCTAATGAAAACAAATTTTCCTGTTGTTTTGAGGAAAGTGTTGGCTATTTATAATGAGCTCATTTGTGTGTAATAATAGATTTTTGACTTACAAGCTATGAATGAGCTAGCACAGACACCCACTCTAGAGATAACTTCCAATGAAATCTGCTTCTGAAGTACTGCTAAGGTAAATTAGATATTGATTTCTGACAAAATGGAAGACTTGTCTCATTGCTGAATTTTGAATCTTGCAGATTAAATAAGAATTTGATAGCTGATGCTAAATCTTATTGTCCCTTGTGTTATAGATGCTTCCAGAGTCTTAAACTGAAAGGTTCTGCTGTGCGAAAACAGCAGAGAGGATGGGGTAGGGGATGCAGTGAAATATAAAACATCTGGGGTTTTGCTCCAGAGGGCTAATTTCCTGGGTCAAATTTTCTATGCCTGATCGTGCAGGAGCAACCAAACAGAAAGAAGATCTTGGTTTTCACTACAGATTATTAATCAAATTTCCTCTCATCATGTCACTTGTTACATGGGAGAAGAGACCAACCCCCACCTCTCTGCAGCATCCTTTCAGGTAGCTGTAGAGAGCAAGAAGGTCTCCCCTCAGCCTCCTTTTCTCCAGGCTAAACAACCCCAGTTCCCTCAGTCACTCCTCACAAGACTTGTTCTCCCTCACCAGTTTCATTTCCTTTCTCTGAACACACTCAAGCACCGTGACAGGCCCAAAACTGGACACAGGACTCAGGACTCAAGGTGTGGCCTCATCAGTCCTGAGCACAGGGGGCCAATCCCTGCCCTGCTCCTGCTGGTCACTCTATTGCTGATACAAGCCAGGATGCTGTTGGCCTTCTTGGCCACCTGGGCACACTGCTGGCTCGTATTCAGCTGCTGTCAACCAACACCCCTATGTTGTTTTCTGCCAGGCAGCTCCAGCCACTCTTCTCCAACCCTG
>NW_010398322.1:39187-46546 GCF_000710305.1 Buceros rhinoceros silvestris | reverse complement strand
CCACTTTTTTACCCAAGCGAGAGTGCCCCTCCCCAAAGCCATAGGCAGCCAGTTTCTCCAGGACAATGCGGTGGGAAACAGTGTCAAAGGCCATTCTAAAATCCAAGTAGACAGTATCCACAGCTCTTCCCTCATCCATCAAGTCGGTCAAACAGGACCTGCCTTTCATGCTGACTGGGCCTGATCACCCGGTTGCTTTGTACATGCCGTATGACAGCACTCAGGATGATCTGATCCATGACTTTCCTCGGCACCAAGGTCAGAGTGACAGGCCTGTAGTTCCCGGGGGGCCCCATTTCAGCCCTCCTTGTAGGTGGGTGTCACATTGGCTGTTGTATTACGCTGTGTATCTATTCCTGTGGCACTCCACAGAAGACTTGCATTGGGGTGGAAGGTAGATGTCATACACGTCTTTTCCCACTTCTTGTTTTTCAGGCATTGGGCACATGCTGCCTACCAATTTGTTTGAAAATGCAGAGTCAGCTCTTTGTTCTTTGGGAAGTTTTTCTTCAGTAAGCCTTGGCAAATGGCCTCAATCCCCAAAATGAGAAAAGGCTAGCCCAGGAATCATTTTGTACTGGACGAGAAATTACTAGATGAATAAAAAATACGTTTTAGGACTGAACTATGTAATAGGTTTGAAAATCATGATGTTTGCACTGAAAAAAACTTGTGTGCTCCTATTGACTCTTAGTACAGTTGAGTATGAGGCGCCTAATGCAATCATAACTTGCCATCTAGTGACATATTTTTGAATTACCACAGTTACATTTCTTTAAGTCAGTTAAGGATTATGTTCCTTTCCTTAGGAGAGGATTCCAGTTCGCCCGTTTGTCATCTCACAGAGGGAAAGCCAGCTCCTAGGCCTGTACCAGATGCTATTCTATAGCGCATAGCAAAGAGGATACGGGCTTGTAGTGGACCCAGAGAAAACATGAGACATGTCAATAGATAAAACAGGGATACCAGACACAACATCATATAATACAGTGATATTTTTAATTTAATTATTTTTACTTAGTAATATTTTTGCCATCTTGTATAGAATATTCTTTTGCTTTGCAAACTGCCTTTGTTTTCACATACCTGCAACAATGCTAGTTGTGTTGTAAATTACTATGTTACATCTATATCACTAATTCACAAGACAACATTCAAATAAGGTAGCTTTCAAACAGGAAAACCAAGGGTTGCAAAAAAAGTTCTGAAATTACTTACCATCTGGTTCAAATCTTAGGCAAAGCATTTGAATTTACATATGAGGAGCTAGGTAGGAACAATGTCATCTTTGCCCAAAATAAATTACTTTGTCCAGGGAGTGGAAAAGAAATTTTTCTGTTGTAGGGAACCCACAGGCTTTTTATCATCTTTTCAAATTGAAATGCACACTCCGTTGTCCTCTTTGTTCAAATAGAAATAAGATAGTAAGCTCTCTAGCAATAGTACTGTATCACACCAAGGAAAGTGAGGTGAATACAGACTTCTGTGGCAGTTAGTTAAAAACAACAACTCCTATCATTACTGTTAATCAAGTGATGTATATACAATATGCTCCTTCCTGTATATAAACTTAACTCACTTTCTAGCTTCCTGCTATCCTTATTACAGCAAAAGGAAGATAACTGGTCTCTGGAGTGCCAAAAGTACTGTACTCAAGAGCTGAAATTATAAAGGGGTGTTAGTCACTCTCCCAAAAATGCAAAGCCAGCATTTCTCATAAAGCCCAAAAGGCAGTACTGTTGATGTACATATGGCTATACCATGTTGGAGCTCCTTTGAAAAGAAAGTGAGTAAAAAAGAAAAGAAAGTAAATACTCGTTAAATTGCAGCCCTGAGATTTGATCAGTGGAATTTAATTTAATGTGCACACAAGCTGTCAAATTTTAACCAGGCAATTCTAAGATTGAAAACACTTAGACTTTAAGGAGTTGGCAACTAGTAAAACAGATGCATATACAGTTCTTTAAAGACACAATGTATTATTGGATCATAGGTGGATATAGTGGCATATATCTGAAGTCATATGATTTAAGCACTGCTAATCGCAATTTCACTTTAAGAAAAGTTTTATCTGTACAATTGTTCTGTTTACTATTCAGAAAAGGAGGTGAGTTGGATTTGGTCTCAGCTGATAACCTGTGTCCATCACAAACTGATATCTGAGTTCAAATTCAAATTTCCTGGCTTCAAATCTGTGTTGCAGAACGAAACAGTGCGGGGTTTGGATGTGCCTCTCTACAGTGGCTCTGGCTGAAGACCTGTGCTGCAGACACGACACACATGCTCATTAGGCACGAGACTCTCTGAGCTGTGGTGATCAAACACGTGACAGCTCACCCGTGGCCAAGCTGGGTGTGAGCAAGGCTTTGTAAGAGAAAAAAATGAATTCTCTTGAGCCGAGCTTAACCTTGCTAAATTTGTAATGGATTCTGATTCTTGTGAGCAGAATTATACATGTAAACAACAAAATGCCCCTTGAAATATGAAACTGAATCATCTAATATCTTGGCCAAATTGGGTGTTAGAGAAGAGCCAAGGTATGTTTGATATATAGCTAAGGCTTTTTTTCCCTTTTTTTTTTTCCATTTCTATTTTATCATAGGAATTAAATGCTTTTGGGGAATCTTCTTACCTTAATTCTGCAACTCTGATTATGAGAAAAATAATGTTCCCATGCATAGCTTCACTGAATTTTGTAGTACAGAGTATTTATTAACTAGGATTTAGGAGGTAATTGATTGAAATACCTGTGAGTTCAGCTGTCTTTTTAAAGAAACAGATGGGTGTGTTTTTCAAAGAAACTTATTTCAAATATACATGAATAATGTGTCAGTAGTGTAAAGACTCCTGACACTGTACGTCTGAGTAAGGACCCTGCACTAAATGGATGTTTGAATACAGGGATGTTAGTAGAAATTCTGTTCAATACAGAGTTGTATATGAATTGTGTAAAAAAGGTATTTTTTTCTTATTCCTGATGCCCATTAATTTTTAAAAGGCCTCTTCATCCAGTAGCCCCGTTTAGAGTCACTGATAGCCAATTTATAGTGATGTTTATAGCCAATTTTCAACAGGTCCCACCCTCAAAGTGTAGTCATTATTTTAAGCTGGTTTTGAAAATCGGTCTGGTTTTGATGCCTAAATGCAAGTGCTCTGTTCTATCAGTTTGCTCTATCCTGTTCACAGGATAACACTTCATTTAATAACCCTGTGATTTTGGTTTCAAATTACAATGATTTAAGAAGTTCTTGAAAACAAACCAGACTAAAAGCCTTCTAGGAACTCTAGTCCTAAAGTGTTCTCTCTTCTACTCGCATGATGGTGTTAGCTGCTGATTTACACAGGATGAAGTTCCGTTCTTTTTCTTGTTATCACACTGGTAAGTCAGAATGTTGACAATTCATCTGAAAATCTCTTTTAAAATTATTCCATTTTTTTCATTTCTTAAATGGGTCCAAGGTCTTGGAAGCCAGAGTGGCAATGAGAAACACAAAACTTATTGACAGACTCTTGGAAAGCTCAAAAAATTAATCCTTCCAGATGGGATTTGCTGTCTTGGTTGATCAGTAGGTTCACTTTTTTACTCTAAAGTTCTTGAGTGGGCTTTGTAGATGAGCTGCTGTATCATGATGATCACAGAATTGCAGGATCATAGAATGGTAGGGATTAGAAAAGACCTCTGGAGATCATCTAGTCCAAGCCCCCTGCTAAAGCAGGTTCACCCAGAGCAGGTTGCATGGGATTGCATCCAGGCAGGTTTTGAATATCTCCAGAGAAGGAGACTCCAAAACCTGTTTGGGTAGCCTGTTCCAGTGCTCTGTCACCCTCAAATTAAATTTTTTTCTTAAGAAAAATTTTCCTTATGAAAAGTTTCTTAATGAAAAGTTTTCTTTATGAATTGCGAATTACTAAAAATGCATGCAAACTTTCCTGTGAACAGGCTCATGTCAATGTATTTTTCCAAATAGAATAGTTTATGCGATCACAGACAGGCATATCTTTGCCTCTCAGTGTCTTTATGATCTGTCTTCATCAGTGTACCAGCACGTTGGTATAAAATCTGGTAGAGCATTTTAAGTATCATTGTGTTGCAGATAAGAACCAGAGGACTTGTGTCATCATAACTAGTACTGGCACTCAGGATCAGGTACCAGCTGTCTGCCTGCAAGCAGTCTGTAAATTCCAAGGAAGGCAATTTTCTTTTTGTATCACTTGTGTCATGCTGAAAAAGGTAAATTGCATATTGCAAAGTAGTTACAAGACAGAGTTGGGAAAAGAAGGCTCCAAACAGATCTTACTGCTGCCTTTCAGTTCTTAAAGGGGGCCTGTCAGAAAGATGGGGACAGACTTTTTAGTAGGGCCTGTAGCAACAGGACATGGGTTAATGGTTTTAAACTAAAACAGGAGAAATTCAGAATAGATATAAGAAAGGCATTTTTTACGATGAGGATAGTGAAACACTGGAACAGGTTGCCTCTAGAAACATTCAAGGTCAGGTTGGATGGGGCTCTCAGCAACCCAATTTTGTTGAAGACATCCCTGCTCACTGCAGGAAGGGCTGAGAGATGACATTTGAAGTTCTCTTCCAGCCCAAACTATTCTATGATTTTATATGATTCTATGATTTCCTGAACCCTATCAAAGTAAATGATTGAATGAGCGTCAGTTCACCAGATAGCCCAAGAACCCAGTAAGGCTTTCTACTTCTAAGAAGAGTAACTAGACTCTGATGTTTCTTCCTGTTTCTTTTATTGTCATACCTCTTCAAGTCATAATCAATATTACCTTTTAGTTTTGAAGCCCAAGAACAAAAAAAAAAAATAGAGGAAAAATAGAGAGGGAAGCTTTTCAAAGGGGGAAGGGAGCGGGGGGAACAACCAGGAAAAAAATTGGACCTGTCTGAACCACACAGGCATCCATCCAAATCCCAACAATTAGAGGCATCGGTCAAGACATTACTCTTCTGTGAAATTGGTCAGATGACATAACTTCTCAGTGTTTCGGTTCCCTTACCTATCCCTTTTATGCATCATGCATAATAGCTGGAGACCTCAGTGTCGCAAAGGTAAAGATGAGCCTTAAAATCGTACTGTGAACAGACTTGTATGGGAAGCTGCCATAAAAAATTGTAAGGAGCCTTAGCTTAAAGTTTAACATTAGTTTATGTGCAGCCATTGAGGCTGTGCAGGGAGTGATGAAATGCTCTTACTTACAACACAGTTCTAGCAAAGACTTAGAACACTCCGATCTGAAATGATCGAAAACCAAGGTTTGTTATACCAGCTGAAAAGAAAAGCAGCCAAAATGTGTCCTCTTCAAGGACACTGTGACCAAGTCCTCAAGCAGAGAAATCTTGGTAGTAGTATTCTGAGTGATCATTAGCACAAGAAGTTAGAGCTTATAGAGCTTCCAGAGGGAATGATTTCTTAATAACAGCTTCTTGTGCTGAAAGCAATGTTTCTTCCTCCTTTTATTTGTCGTCTTCCCTCTCTTTCCTCTTTCCACTTCAAAACAAAACACTGAACCTCACAAGCTTTTTGTCAAGAAATTAACAAGTTCAAACACAATAATAATACTAATCATAAATAAATAATTATCTGTGTTTGCCATTCTGGAAGGGTGAAGTCTGCCATGTAAGAAAGTTAACACAATAGAACTCGACTCAGACTGCTGAAATCAGAGAACCGATGACTGTTGGTTTCACTGCTCTCCAGGTGAGACCTCAGCACTGTAATTACACACCGCATCACTGACTGCCTTTCCTCATGCTGCTAATTTTTACTTCTCGGTTAGCCGAATACTTAATAGAGATGAAGAAGAACATCATGTTGTATCGTATCCCTTGTTAATGTTGTTGTTGTTGTTCTTTTCATTTTTGGAAAAAAAGACCTGGCTGCTGGCAGCGGGATTTGAAATGTCACATCTAAATGACTAAGGCCTGCTAGAATAGCTGTGCTGTTGCATGGTAGAAGAAATCATGTGCTCCAGCTGATGCAACAGTCTAGGAAGGCATGAAAAACTGGTATCAATATGTGCTGACAAATAATGCTTTCTGGATATAATCCAAGAAAGGAGTGTACGTAACCAGAAATATTTTCTGCGGTGTTTCCACAAGAGGGCTCTGTCAGCGTAGCTGTATTGGCAGCAAAGCTGTGCTCCACTGCACGAGAGCACCTGAATGTAACTGGGTCCACATATGAAGCTGTGCACTGGACTAGAATCCATGCATGTGGAAGAAGAAATTCACTTTTGTTACTACAGTATAATTATCTCATAAAGTCTTACCAGCGTACTGTAAGAGTCAGACTGTCAGCAATGCCAGCCAGGGCGCACCTTGCCTGTTTGTGCATCTATCCCCTAACACCTGACTTCTGCTCCCTTCCCAGCTCTGCTTCCTCTCAGTTAAGAAAAGGTGTTCCTGTCTGCTCTTTTTTTGCTTCCTTCTTTGCAAGCAAATTAAGCTCAGTGTTAACGATTGACAAATGCTCACTGTCCAAAAATTTTGGGAAACGCTGAACTAGATATTCCTCCTAAATGAAACAATTTTATTCTGAATGGGTGATTCGTTTTTAACATTGAATTGTTTAAGCTAATTTAAATACATTTGTTAAGAATTTATGATTTATACTCTTGTGTTATGCTATAGAAATTATATTTGTTCCTTTTAGGTTGAGTGTTGCAGCGATTTCCTTGTTACTCTTAAATGCTTTTGCGTGCAATCATGCAAGGTGACCACAAGAGGTCAACAGTGATACGTAATCACTAATATCCCCTCATTTGTATGTATGAGATACATTATAATAGAAATCCGTAGTCAGACTGCACTTGCTGGTTATTTTAGAGAAGATTTTCTTATATTTATAGACATACTTATAATAAAACTGTTAAGAATCTCTTTTTCTAAACATATTCGAATTATGATTATCTAGTATTAATTCCACAACGTGTATCTGCTGCTTAATTTTAAACAAAAAACTAGTTATCAAAAACTAAGTAAATTGTCTAGAAATGTACATTTTCCTAAATGGCATGATTGTCTTTATTCATATAATAATAAAATATGACTACATTCATTATGTGAAATTTGTTAGCATCTCCAGGAACATGGAAATTTATTCACACATCTGGGCACTGCACTGACCCCTTATTTTCCCTCAGACCCCCAGGTATGTTCTTTTGGTTTAGACTGCAGCTACCTAGTCCCTGTTCTGGAAGCACAAACTGCCTCTGTGGAGCGTGTATTTTGTGCCGCTGTTACCTCAGTACCACTTGGCCCTGGGAGTCCTTGCAGATATAGGTAAATATATTTCACTGATATATTAAAGTGGAATGTTGGCTTGCTTCTTAAAAATCTGTCGT
>NW_010398322.1:33652-39108 GCF_000710305.1 Buceros rhinoceros silvestris | reverse complement strand
TGTAGGGCTAAGACTTACCAGGTGATCACCATAGAACAGCTTTTACAGTAGCTGTTTGTATTGGTACAAAGGAAGCATGTACATGTGCCCATCATTTACCTCATTGGCACCTAAACTTCAGTCATTCACTGTCTGTGCAATTGGAAACCACATTTTTTCCTCACAACCTTTTTTCATCATTCTATGTCTCATAATCATCTTTCCTTATAAAAATTAGATTAAGACCTCAGAAGTAACTGTTTTCAAAGGAGAAAAGGCTCGCCACGTTCATTTGTGATGAAGGGAAGCGGAGGTCAGCAATGTAACAGCATTCTTGCCTGTTCGTCTAAACTGGACTCCTACATACTGCAGACTGCATTCTCATTTCTCTGCATGAAGGTAAAATACCAAACTTTTTAATGGGCACCAGCAGTGTCTCACTATAGTAGCGTAGTAAACAATGGAAAGTTTATTGCAATACTTGCCACTTGAATTGCACTAGTGTGATATTAACTAATGTAAATAGTAGTTGATGGTGCATATTTACTAATTTTGCATGTGCAGGTAATACAAGAAGTTACTTTTAGGTTTTGGAAAGGAAAACGTTTTCATGTACATGCTTCCAGAAGCTTTGAAAATACAGGATGCCTTGAATAAAGAGATCTCAATTAAAGGAAGCCATTTCAAAATATAATTGATAATTTTTAAGTAAATGTGGCCTTGTAACAAAATGCAGATGGCAAACCCACTATCTGGCCGACCCCAGGGTGTGATCAAGAAATAAGCAGGAGGTGCAATACATTCTATTAATTATTTTCACTGCTACAGTTGTTTGCTCTATAATACAGGTCAACGCGGGTTAGCCTGAAGCTTCTACTAATATATTAGTAAATAAATTTGAACAGATTTTAATTTCGTAATGGAAAGGTCTGAGCCAGTTGCAAATAAGAGAGGAGCTACTTTGTCTTACTCATTACTATGCAACATGGCTGCTCCCAGCCATTCATACAAAATGTTACATTTCCATAAAGCACAGTGTAATTTGTCACAGGGGAAAAAAAAAACAACAACAACAAAAAAAGCCCCCAACCCACTCTGTAAACTATATTGGATTAAAGATAAATGTGTATCATGGAGCAATCATTCTTACAGAGTCCGTAAGATAATTACGTGTTGAACACCTGCCTCTGAAGGCTTGCCAAATACTCCAGCACGGTGTCTTATATGTTTCAGGGAGCAAAAAAGAAGTATATGCTATTTACAAAGGGTATAAACAAGCCTGAGCCTTTTTTCACATGCCTCCTAATGATTTCTCACCCTGTTCTGAAGCTTTGCTATGCCCCCATCCCAACTCATGCAGCTTCCAGTGCTGTGCAGTCACGCAATAGTAACACAGCGCCAGCTGCATGCACTGTTTGTTTCTCACTCTTTTTCTACTCATAATAACAATCCCTAGGGTGTTTTTCCCCATAACTCCTTTGTAGATGTTTGTAAACGTTCTCGTTTTACAGATGCTGGAACAGAGGTATACAGCTCTATGACTTGCCCAAGATCTAGATTGCCTGTAACAAAACTGGGAAGAGAGGCTAATTTTCCAAGCAGAGTAGCGTTATCCTAGTTTCCCTACCTTCTTCTTTGCTTTGCTTAGAGCAGAACTGCTGCAAGCAGAGAGAGTGACCGCTCTCTTCTGACAGTGACAGCTGGTTAAGAGGTACAGGCAGTACACTGCTGACAGGTGGTTTAGCCCAGCTACACTACCAGGTTGCTTTCTTTTCAACCACAATTGTGCACCACAGGTATGGCACCTTTCCTGAATCTCGATTTTTTTTTTTAATTAGATCATGAAGTTTCACTCCTGCATCACTAGCTCTGTTACCTTAATATCTCCTTCTCTGCTGAAATTTAAAACTTATGTTGGCCTGGTTCTCCAATTTGTTCTTCCCACGTTAACGAGATAAACAAGTCTCTATAAATGCTGAAGTGATTAGAATAGGTGCTGTCATTGATGTTCTCTTGAGACAGGTTTCTAGAAGGGAGGACAATTTATGCAGACAGGGATTTGAGGGTTCGTGCAAAGAGGGTTCACAAACCGGCAGCTTAAAATGTATGCCCTTAAATTGTATTTTCCTTATCTGCGCGCTGAATGTTTCTTACCATTAAACACACTCTCCATGTTTAAAATCTCTCTTAGTTTTCATGGGTGTGGTTTTTTGTGGGGGTAAGGTTTCAGTGGTTTGGTTTTAATGGCCTCCTGGTTTTAAATATTCCACCTATTTCTATTGCTTAGATGCATGAGGTGACAGGAAGGGCTGTTAATGTTTAAACCTTTGTCATTTTCACCTCTTCTTCTCTCTTTTGTGATGAAAGAAGTGGCACTCGATTTTAAAATGGACACAAATTAAGAAGCATTTTAGGATTAGTCCCTTAATTACAATAATCCTTAAAGGATTATTCAAAGATTGGCCCTTACTAAAGTTTTAAACTTAGCCATGCATTTTAAATCAGGAGCAGGCTGATCTATGGCCCAAAAACAAAAGAGAGAGTTCAGGTTTGAACATTGTTTGCATAAATATGTTTAGGTTGAGAAAATAACCTACCTCAGACAACACAACTGCTGATGCGTGTTCTGTTTGTTACTGGTAAAATAGTGCCCAGCCAATCTCATAGCATTTTACGACTTTTTGATAATTGTCTCTAATTGCCACAGAAAAGCCTCAAATAAGCAAAGAGAAAGGGGGCCCTGGCTGCCAAGGTCAATGGCATGAATTTCCAGGCAAATTCCTGTCTACCTTCCATAGCCTTGAACACGAGAAGCAGGTAAAGTCCTTAGGGTTTTTTGGTCATGTGGATTCCTACCATCCAAATGTTTCAGTGGCTGATTTCAGTAAGCCACTGCTTAAAAGAAAAGGTTTCCTAAACCTTCTCAATCACAGTGCTAACAACACTGACCATCCCTGCCTGGGTGATGACAGCAAGAAACATTTACAGCCCCCCTTTTCAAACTGCGACACAGACTTCCATGAGCTATGTGCTTTATACATTTTAATTAATCAAGATTCCAGAAACTGCATTTCTGTGACACTACGCTTGTACCATTTTCACTTGGTTTTGCCATACTTTTTTTTCCTTTGAGAGCCCCATAGCCTTCTCCTGAATTAAATATTCTGGGTTTTTTTAATTTTCAGTTGTTTATTTCCCAAGCCCACATAGCTGAAATGAGACTAGAAAAAAAAAAGTATAACAAAAAGAAGCAGCATTGCTGTTGGAATAAAAACTTCCAGTAGTAGTTTAAAAAGTTCAAATAAAAAAAAACAGTTTTTTTTTTAATTTTATAAAACAAAAAAACCCACCCCACAACTAAAAGCAGAAAGGAAAATGAAGCATGATGTTGGGATGTTATTTTTTAGACATTTCATCATGTTATTTCATATTCTGGCCTGAAATTGTAAACAGCTCTAATCTGACTGTTTCAGAGAGAGGGAGGGAGGGAGGAAAAGAAGGAAGAGCAGAAGGTAGATTTTTTTGCTAAGTGCTATGTAATTGTCAGCATTCACCTTGATTCCTTCTAGAGGCAGAGCGAAATACTGTCAAATGGCTGAGCAGATAAGTCAAATGTTTTTACATCATTCCACTCATTTTGGCTTAAGGCAAGAACAGTACAATAATTAACAGCAGAATCTAACTCCCTTGCTTTTGTGTCCTAAACAACAGAGGGGTTCGAGGGGAACAGAGGGGAACACCTCTCCTATGAGGACAAGCGGAGAGACTTGGGGTTGTTCAGTCTGGAAAATAGAAGGCTCCAGGGAGACATTACTGTGGCCTTTCAGTACTTAGAGGGGGCCTGACAGAAAGATGGGGACAGACTTTTTGGTAGGGCCTGCTGTGACAGGACACAGGGTAATGGTTTTAAACTAAGAGATTCAGACTAGATAAAAGGAAGAAAATTTTTACGATGAGGGTGGTGAAACACTGGAACAGGTTGCCAAGAGAGGTGGTAGATGCCCCATGCCTGGAAACATTTAAGTTTGGACAACCTCTGGGCAACCCAATCTAGCTGCAGATGTCCCTGCTCACTGCAGGGGAGTTGGACTAATTGACCTTTGAAGGTCCCTTCCAACCCAAACCACTCTATGATTCCATGACAACAACTTAGTCCGCATTATCCTTCACAAAATGCTATCCCAAACAAAATATGAGAACAGAGAATAATAGTAAATATCCTCAGGTATTGAAGTTAATTTTCCTACTCATATCAATGTTCTGCTAGGATTCTCTTCACATGCTGTCCTGTGTTACACCAGAGAATTTTTCTGTGTTCATTTCCACCCAGGAATGTCTTTGCCTCAAAAAGAAATTACACTGTCCCTTTGTACTTGCTAAATACAGTTACAGCTACTATAGAGCAGCTTAATCTGAGGACTGTGAATCTACAATTTTTAAAACTTCATTGTACAGGGGCAGTTTATATTTTAGAGGACTTTCTATTTCCATTTGTCTTCAGTATTTATGGGTAAACCTGTGCAAAGAAAGCCAACCACCCTTCAAGTTTCTAAAGTGTCATATCTCAGTTCAATAAAAACGACATACGAGAATTAAACACCAACAAGTATTGAGGGAAGCAAAACTAATTTCAAGACTATTTTAAGTATTAAGCTTATAAATTACGGTGTTCAAAAATGAACCGGAGAGCTGTATCTCCAATGGAAACAAATGATTGTACAACCGGAACTTTTTAATCACTAAGCCTGTTAATTTCTAAACACCATGCCTATACGCTTGTTCTGCTGAGTCTTGATTAGTTTTCTGCTGCTTTGATTATCTCCTTTGAAAGCTCACATGAAGAGGTTAGAAGCCAAGAATAGAAACACAGTGAAATCTCAAGAATTTGGGTTTGCCACTATGATAAATATTTTATTACACATTAGACAGCAGGTAAACACTTATTCTGAGAATAGAAATTATTAATTTGCAGGTGTTTAATGGTAGATACAACACTTTCCCACATTATTCCACAATACTCCTTAGTGCCACAGTGCTAAAAAAGTGAAGCCATTTTTGTGAACATATTGTAAGTTATTTATTTTTTTGCTTTTATACAGGATAAAAGGATTTTATGCAGGTTAATAAAGGAATTATCTTTACTTACATTGTTTAAATCTTAAGAATGAAAGCAGTGGCTTTGGTAATAAGCTTAAAGAAAGTTCTTTTGAAAATTAGTTACACGTCAGCTACTTATTTCATATAAGATTTCAGTCGTTGATATTTGAGACTAAGGAAGAATAATCCACACATCTGCAAGGAAATCTGCATTCTAGAGAGCATTTCCCCTAGATGCTACAGGACTTTAGAGGAAGTATATGGGAAAGGCAATAAGCTCTTAAATACAAAACTTATATTAAATGTCCTTTGAATCTAAACAATAAAATTTTTAAGACTTTCAATGCATTATTGTATGAATGTGAAAAATTCGTTGCATG
>NW_010398322.1:0-33553 GCF_000710305.1 Buceros rhinoceros silvestris | reverse complement strand
TATATAATTAAAGAAAAATGTAATCTTAAGGCAACCTTACATTGCTTTCAAAATCAGATCATGGTCAAGCCTCTTACTACAGAAATACTTTCCTTTCTAACATCAACACACAAATATTCAAATCAAGTTAAAACACAGTTATTATAACTATTTGGGGGGAAAAAAATTATTTGAAATTCACTCATTTTTATCATTTTCTTATAATGATACCTAAATGTATTACTTCATTTCAAGGAAAAGATGTTGTGGGGTGAAATTTTGAAATACTTAAAATTGCTCATCTTTTTTTTTTTTTTAATCAAGCCTTTTTGTATGAGAGATCTTCTTGAAGTAGAACTATATGTATGAGCAGGGTTTTGGGAACTTTCCTTCACTACCCAGTTTATTCTCCTTGCTAGTAGTTGTTAGTTTGGTCTGTCCATCCAGTTTCTGCATTAACACTAGAGTAGAAAAGAGAAATAAATAAAAAACCTTTAAATGGGTAGAAAGGGAATGGTGTGGATCTAAGCTTGGTGGGCTCTTCTGAGGGTTCTGGAGTTGTTTGAGAACTCGCAGGCTCCTCAGTGGCACCAGTTTGCATAAACCTTTTCGGAAGCGGAGTCAGCAGTGCTTTGCTGGAACATAAGACATTGAATAGCATGAAGGGTCAGCAGTGATTTTTGGGACTGGCTCAGTGCTCTGCATCTGTTTGAAAGAAGAGGTAATATTAGTCACTGGAAATGTTTCTCCACAGCACACTATCCTCCTGTGTTAAACGGAGGAGACTTTGGTTGAAGGCTTATCTGTAAGTAGTTATTCCTTATCAGCTGCTGTAAATAATCTATGTCTGCGCACCTGTTGCAGTAATTGTTCTGAACAAGTAGTTCCAGTAGCACTAGAATGTCTATTTACGTTTTCAGTGTGAAATGTGGGAAATCTTTGATGCCTGTAAAAGATGAAAGGGATGATGGGAAATGATGTCTGGTCTCTCAGTGGGAAAGAGCATGTGGTCTTTTTTCGCTGACTGTTTTCATCAATGAAAGTTTAGAAATGTAGAACATCTGAGAATTCTGTCACTGTGTCAGGTTTGTCTGAACTCCAAGAGTAGGTGGTGAACTGACTGCTTGCTTTTCTGTCTCATGCACACCTCCACAGACAGCACGCTTGACATTAAGATTTATTTCTTGAGGAAAGCAGGTTAAAATCAAGACAGCAGGCAGTGGATCAGATCAAGATTTTCCATTTTACGAAGAACTGTGGAAGTTTCTGTTATCAGGCATTAATCATTCTGAGACACCATGTCAAGATGCAAAATTTAGTGGCTCTGTTAAGTGTGTGTTTTTCTTGGGTATGGCACTGATTTGGGACATGGAGACAAACTTTATTTCCTGCTTTGCTGTATGACTGCTAAAAAAACACATTACTTCCTCATGCCAGTACCCCTTCTTTGCCTGTCTTACATAGCCCATAGGCTCTTCACAACAGAATCTTTCTCCTACCGATTGATTGTGCCGCATCCATCACAACAGGATTTTGATTTTGCTAGGAAAATCTTTTTTTAAATCCATTGCAATAATGGTAATAAGAAGAAGTAATACAGAATACATCACTCCCTAGGACTAGAACGAGACGTTACTACAAATTCGCTACATTCAGATATGCATGTCCTTTGCAAATTGATGGAATACAAATAATGTTTTTTCTGCACTTCCTGACCTATTTTCTAATCTGCTTCTGCTTTCAGAAAAGACATAATAACTGTCTTATTTTTACTCACCTTTCTGCCCCTGCTTCATCTGTGCTATTTCTTTTGTCCTTAATAAATCAGCTTTAGTATTGAGAATGACTTCTTGAAGAGGAGAAGAGTCTTGCATGTGCTGCCTTTTCATTTCAGGCTGTCTGTGGGTGTTTGTGTGGGTGTGGGTGTGTCTTCATCACCCTGTCTACTACAACAATTAATTACTTTTTTTTTGATTGTCTGACAGCAGAAATATCAATGTCAGTATTCATAGGATTGATAACCTTTAATACTTCTGTTAATTTTCACTATAGCTGTTAATTGTCACCAGACTACTCAGCTTTTTGTAAGAAGACCATTTTCTATGATGAACACTTCATTATCTCCTGGCACTGTCCTAAACATTGTACATCAGTTTCCTCTAAAATTTAACCCATGATCCAGGAAAGCCCATAAAATTCCTAGGACATTAGAGGGCGAAAATTCCCTGAGATGATTCCTAAGATAAACATCAGTGATAAGAGTTAGACTGTCTTTGGGCAATGGGAAGATGCACTTTTTTGTTGCAGTATTCCTATCTTGAGTTTTAATTTCTGGACAAAGACTGTTCTTTTCCTGGCTTCCTTTTCCAAAGTTTTTCTTATTTTTTGTTTAATTTAAATATTTTAAAGTTTATTTTTTTAATTCCAGAAGGCTACTAAGGATGTAGAGATTGGATACTCACTTGGGTGCCAGAACAGAAAGGTGTGAGCAGACCAGAAAAGATTCTAACTTTCATATGAAAATTCAGCTAGAGTCTTGAAGTACCCCAAACATGCTGGCTGCAGATCACTTCCCAGGGAGCTCTTTGTTTAGTGAAAATAAGCAAAAACATGAAATGAAGCCCTACTATGACCTCAGTGCAGAAGGTGAAAGAGAACCAGTGTTAATACTCATTCCTGTGGTGATTAGAGCTCGGAGCAGGGTGGGAGGGAACATGACATATTTTAAAGCAATTTTAATGTGGGTGTCACAGTTTTTAAGGAATTCATAACTACCACTCACCTTTTGAAACCTTGGCCTTATTCACCTAAAAAGCACATATGGGTTTGTCCCTGGTCAGGTGCAAGCATTTGAATGGGACCTCCAAACTAGCGGACTACAAACCTATTTCAAATCTCAAGTTTTCATGTTAGCCCATAATCCCGTCCAAAGTCTGCATGTGGCAGCCTGATTTGAGTTATATCAATCAGCTAAGAGAGCAAGTGGACCTAGTGCATGACTGTCACTATTTGAATGTGCAGGTATCGGTGTTAATTGTTGCAGGTTAAAAACAATGGAGAGCAATTCAAAGGAGATTAACCAGTTTTCACAGGAAGGCTGAGAAAACTGAGGAAATATCACCAAACTGACTTACTGGCTGCCTCATCAAGTATGATACCATATACTACACCTACGTGAAACACACTACTGCAGGTGGCAACTGAAATTATTCCTGTGAGCAAAAATTTAGGGGTTTTGGTGCTGGCTTGCCTCACTGTTCAGTCTTTATCAGCCCTGCCACTGTCCATGTTATCTTTGAATGTGAAGTTAATGGGACTAATGCATAATCCGTGAAAACTTTGCATGTCATTTCAGAAAGTAAGGTAATCAAAAAGTTCATGCTAAGTAGACTGTTCCATTCAAAAACAGTCACATAAAGCACCAACTATTAATTCAAAATGAACACTTAAGACAGGGGGCAAAAGTGCTACAGAAAAGCATGTTTTGCTGCAAGAAGCTATAGCCACATTTTTCATTTCGTCTTTCACCCAAACCTTTATCATCAATGCGAGTACTATTCAACTGTTTGTTATAGTAGATTGGCTCTTTCCTGATAATGTTTTTTCAGCCTCTTTGCTGATATCAAGAACACTAAGCTGCTATATCTCTCTACTGCACCTTGAAGGAGGCAAAAGACAATAAAGGCTCGAAGTCAGACACTTCTGAAGAAGAAAAAAAGAACGTACACATTTAAAGAACCTTTTATTTTAAATTGGACTGTGCTATATTAGTTTCTGTAGATGCCTCAACTTAGCTCCACATTTATTTAGAGTGGGATTTTTCTTTAACTTTCCTTGCTAAATCAAATAGAGGGAAGAACTTACAAGAGGCTAAGGTGACTCAGAGTTTCAGGGAGTTTTTGTTTCTAGATTGGTAGTCGATATCATTGGGAATAAAAAACTCATCAAAGTAGAATGCCAAGAAAATATCTGAAATGTCGTTATGTGGATCTGATCATCCAATAACTTAGGTACGGTGTATGGTTCTGGGAAAGCCAGCATTCCACACAGAAACTAAGCTGTATTCCACCCTCTACTCCCAAACAACCCACAAAATAGGTAGAAGTCATCTTTGGCATTTGAATGTTTTATTCAACAGCAGTCTTTTCTCCTTGCTCCATTTTTGAAATGGAAACAGATACCCTTTCCCCGTAGTACCATGGCAGAGAGAAATGGCGCTTGTGCAAGCACTCTCACACTCCTAATTTACAGCAGACTTAGACAGCATGAATTGCTTTGCTGAGTTAGTTATTGCCTTTCTTTGGTTTTGCCCCAAGTTATTCATGTTTTCTTAAAATAGATTTTGACAGATATGAAAGAAGGTCTGTCTCAAAAGCAGAAGTCAAGAAAAATGAGTCAACTGCCTAGAAAAGGAGTCATCAAAGCAGTTGGATGGACATCATCTTTGAAAACCTATTTTTCCCATTACTGTCTTAAAAAGAGAGTTGGGTGAAATTTAGTGCAATCCTTACTCTGCCTTTCCTGTACATATTACCTCAGCTCTGGCCTTAGGTCAGTAGTGCTTGAAAAATCTTCACTTCTTAGAGGCTGTGCTGTGCCCTCTATGAAAAAAGCTGGTGTTCCCAGTTCAGTTCTTAATGGACAGGTGTTCACAGCACAAAACCCTCCGTTACAATTGGTCCTAATTAGCACCTTTATCAGCAGCCTCCCCAGAGAGGCCAGAGAATGAACAGGCTTGGAAACTGAGCCACCAGCCTGGCTCATCGCTAGAGGTGAGCCCTCCAGGTCAAGGTTGAGGGGCAGTGTGAGGAAGCTTTGCTGCTACTGCCTGGGCTCTAGCTGCTCCGTGAATAGAGGACTTCAGTCTCAGGACTGTCAATCTGGCACCTTTCAAAAGCACTAAATTCACTTAATTAACAGACAGGAAAAAATAGCCTTCCCTAGCAACTCTTGCATCAAATGGCACTTATGTTACCTTATATTCTGAGCACCTAACCCTATTAGCATTGCATTGTGTGTTTCTGCATGAGTGCCTTTATGTACACACCAATCTTAACATACACACTAATGTATGCTGGAAGATTTAGCAGCATTTTAAATTAAACCGGCACTATCAAGTAGAATTTATGTCTTTTTTTTTTTTTAATTTTCCATTATCTGTTATATCCTCTTAATTCCACAGAAGAGCATTTTTTCCCATGTTAATATTCTTTTTCTCTATGCAATTAAATCACTTTTTCCTTTGAATTTCATGCTTTCCCTAATTATTTTGTCCTTTTTCTTTTTTTTTTTTTCTCTTCTTGGCACAAGGCAACATTTTGCATTGCTGTGTTCTCATGATAGGTCAGTGCATTGTCTATTAACTACAACACAGCAAAAAAACATATGCCTACTTTTCCTTCCATAGGGATGCAGGATGTGTAGATTTGTACAATAACGTAATATTGAGGTAGAAATTATTGCCCTTGCCTGAGTGTGATTGTTCATAGTTGTGCAGTTCTCAGAGCTACAAGCTTAGCTCTATGGCACAAAGGAGGCTGCGCTTCACAAACGTGTTTTAGCAGTACTCTGTAGGTAAGTGGAGCTTTCCTAGTACAAAACTCTGATTTCTCAGAAATCTCTTAATATAGTCACTTAATACTGTTCTAAGTTTCTGTATTTGTTCCAGTAGATGTTTCCCAATGAGAGTGTTTATTCTTCATACAGGATTAGACGACTATGCTCCAAATTAGCTATCAGTTATTAACCAGCTATACTTAGCAACTTTGATTTCTTGTTTTAGAACAACCTTTTGCTTCTCCATTTTTGTTTTACTTGTTATAGCTCTTTCTGGATGATCAAGACCACACTGGTGAAGAAGCACTCAGAAAGCAAACAGTTGTCTGAGACCTCTGTTGAGTCACTTTTCTTGATTCTATGTCTATTTTTCTAGACGAAAATCTGGAAAAGATGTTCTCAGCTCTGAAAATTTAGGCAAAAACTATTCTGAATGTGCAAAGTAATTGAGTGAGGCTGTGTGGTCTAGACAGTAGACATTCTGTGAGGTAAGATTTACTGTGCATGAGTGTATCTGTGTTTTTTCCTTCTCTAGTGCCTCTTTCTCTAAATTATTTTCTCTTGGAAGTTCTGTGGATCAAGAACTCTTCTGCTGTCTGCACAGAGATTGCCATAAAAGACTCATATAGTCCATGTGAGTCTAGCAGAACAATTCAGTGTTCCAGAGAGTTACAAAAGATCACCCACCTTTGTTTTTGTAAAGAATCCAAGCTGGCTCCTCATAGATATATTGCACCAAAACCTCAGACATTCTTTTCTAAGCAACGATGAGTGTAGCAGGTCTTCCTAAAAGAAAGCAAGGTTACCTTCCAGATATTTATTTGTGTTGTATTATCCTAAAGAGGACAGAGTAATACTTATCTCAGTGAAACTTCTTGCTATTGTGTCCAAAGAGCAATCCATTTTTGCACTACCCCCTACAAATGTTCTTTCAAAAATTACATGCAGATCCCATTGGGGACATGTGGTCAGATTATTTAAAACACAAGCCAAGTTTGAATTGATCATTCAAATTAGAGTATTGTCTTCATTTAGAAACAATAAATAAACAAGGAAGAGCAACACAAATAGAAGGGAGAAGATGAAACATGTAAGATGGCTAGCAGAGCTGAGGGAAAGCTTTCTACTCTTATGATTGGATTTCAGCTAATATTTTCTGTACATGTGTTTCTGATATGATATATCATGTTCTAATCCAAATAAAGGAACTGCCTCCTGGCTAAAATCAATGGATTAACACTGCTAACCTACACTCATTTGATGTATTAGTACATAATTTTTCATATGTCTACAAACAAATGTGCTGATTATCATTATTAATAAAGCTATAACTGTTGTTCAGAGTGGACAGTAGTCTTTCACGTTCACTTTTGTGCCTGCATTCCAGCCACTACAGTCAAACACTCATTTCTGACCAAACTGTTCCGCCTCAGGGTCAGCTTGTTTTACCTGGTGATAAATGGATGAAAAGTGGCTGTGCTGGTGGTTGGGTTTTGATGCTCCCCAGGGTCATTTCCCAACGCTTATTTTTAATACCTAACACATATCAGAGGTACACTGATTTTACTGTGTAATAAATATGGATATGCCAGCATTGACCCTCAATGAGTCAACTCTGGGACTGTCTGGACTCATTAACTCCTGATCTTTTTCTCTTTAATGAGCTATCATCCTTTTTTCTTTTTTTCCTTTCCCCCAGAAAATCTGGTTCATGTTAATTAGTCTGGTGTAAAAGTTCAGTTTAATTTTAAGCAATGAAGAATGGCATCAAAATATAGCAATATACTTTCACTGTTAAAACCCACTTTCTCCTCTAGGATTTTAACACCAGAGAGGCTACAATAATAAGAACAAAAATATTTGAATTATGTTGTAAAATACGGTTAGTGAATTTCAGTGAATCATTCCTCAGTTGCCTCCCAGTTTTAGCCGGTACTTTGTCAGTATTGTTCAGTAAACGGCCATCAGGAGTTCTTTCTGAAATTTGGCTGGGCTACCCGCTCACGTTGCAGTTTTGTAGTCCATTATGCGAGCAATATGTCCTTTGTCACAAGGCTGGGCAAGAGCAGCATTTACATTTGCAAGAGAATGATCAATGAGCTCTGAGCAGCATGCAACAGTTTTCCAGAACTCCCCATCAGTGGCACATTTTCAGAGGAGGCAGCCAGTCTACCTGTCTTCTCCAGCAGTAGGGAGAAGTATGCATGCCCTGCGGCAAGAAGAGATTTCCTGCGGAGACTGAGGCCTTTTTTCTTCTAGACACAGCAGGATTCCGATGTTCAGGTTACAGGCAGGACTTCAGTGAAAAGTAAAGCTCCCTCTTCTAAGGCTAGGCTTTTGCAACAAGCCTTTACCTTATCTTCAGTTCCTCAGAGGCTTTTCCTCTCATCCCTCACTGTTTCTATTATTTACTGCCTATGCTCTGTTTAAACGTGCCATGGTCCAAATCTCTATCGTGCTGTTCCCCTTGCCCCTATTATCCCCTCTGGTTACTTACCTTTCTCAGTTCTCTGCTTTCTCCTCAATTCAGTTCATCCTAGTGGATGATAGCACTATAAGATAAGGAAATAAAATCTAGTACTCAACTGAAAACACTGCTACAGTAACTTTAAAACATTGTGAGTCCAAAATAGAGCAAAATTTGCTGCAGAATTCATGGAAGGTCACCACATGCCTCAAAATACCTAATTAGGCAAAGAATAAAAAAAATCATTTCCGTAAGATTTATGAAGGAAAGGTAATGAACAAAACAAAGCAAACACAGTAGTGATGCAATTTTATGTCCAATATCTTGAACCAAAACCGTGTTGCTAGGAAAACTGGGGAATTATCTGATAGATATATCAAAACATCACCTATTGCCTAAGGATCTGTAAAAAAAAAAAAAAATTATGTGTGTATGGCAACTATATTAGAGATATTATGTATCTTTTGTTTTAGGCTATTTTCTACTTCAATTTTTCTTAGTTTTCTTTAATTTTAAATTAATTTGTGCTTGATGCAATTCTGGGATTCTAAAAGGTAAATAATGTAACAATTAAGCAATAATTCACACATTCCTACACATTAAATTCATATGACTGACATGATTTTAGCGTATTGATCTCTTGTATAAAAGTGGATATTGCGAGAAAACACTCTTGTAGCAATAAGCACTGGTCTGAGCGTTGCAAACCTTGAGAGCTAATCCTAGCTGCACCCTGTACTTGGCAAAAATCTAAGCTCATTGTAAATAGTTAACCCCCGTGCACAAAGCAAACATAATTTTATACCTAAATGAATTGTACCAGGTTATCAATACCAAAAGCTACCTGATTTCTCTGTGTATTAGCTTCCCTGGCTGTCAAAGACAAGCCTCCTTGTAAGTCCCTCCGTCCATTCATTTCACCACTGCAACCTTCAGTAAGTTGGCAATGAATTTGATAGCACAGGATATGTGCTAATCACATCTGTATACTGCTGCTTAAGGAAAAAAGGGGTTCTGATTTATCTGCTGTGGAAGGTTTAGCAGAGTTCAAACAGATTTGCACATGCTTTCAAATGCCATTTTCTTTATCTTATAGCAGAGCAGTAAGTGAACACGGTCACTGAATTTTCCAACTCTGGAAAGTATTAGAACTTTTCTTTAAATCAGGAAAGTCTAAGAGTGACTACTAAAAGACTTTGGAAAGGGTCTGATCAGCTGAAATTGCATACAACTTTGGTACTGTAGAAACCCAAGAAATTAGATTTTCATGCCTGCTCTGGGCATCTCTTGGGCTGAAATTTGATGCGTTCTTTGACCAAATGGGCCCTGAAAGAAGAAATACATAAACAGTTCTGATAAAACAGCTTATTTTTAAGTCAGATTTACAAATGTGAATTCGCAACCGAAAACAAGGACATGCTGTGGGAATGAAGATGAGTATTTAACACAAAGTCAGAGACAGATTTCTGAAAATAAGAGATTGTTAAAGTTGTGGTGAACATGTGCAAATTGCAGAATATCAGCAAGTCTTCTCTGCTGCAAACTGATCTAAAGCAGCTTTCCTGTTTCCCAGCAACCTTGAGAAATGCTAGCTTGTTTCTTCAGAAGTAAATTAAATGTGACTTTCAAGTAGTTCATTATTTCAGTAGCCACAATGCCTTCGGAAGCAAGGACATTCGATAAATCATATTAGGATTTACTGCACTTCTGAAGGAAGGCAGATAAAGGATTTTTGCAGAAATAGTTTTTAAATCTAGTACATTTTTTAGAAATTACAAGAATTATGTTTCTATTGATACAGGAAAAAAGATTAAAATGTATTTCCCAGGTGTAAAGAAGGCTAAATAGTGTTTGGTGCCGAGCTGAAAGCCAGCAGGTCCTGCTAAATGTGCGTACAGTCAGCGCAGAAGTGTACAGCCCCTAGATATAGCTCCACTTAAACTGTGTAGTTGAAACTGCAAAAATGCTTTAACAGACTGTCTACACTCAGGCCAGGCTGTGCACCGTTCAGTAGTTAGTGTGTTGAGAAATCCACAGCCTTTTCCATGACCCAATCTGTATACGTATCTCTGAACCACAACGTCAAACTCTTCAGAATATCTATATAATACACAAAAATAAGATGTAAGGTGTAAGATTTCTGTATGAATTTGTGTTTTTCTTCTGATGGCAGTGCTAGAAGAAAGATGCGTAAAAAATATGAGTTACACAGTTGGAGCTACCCCTACACAGTGCCTCTACAACAGGCAGACACTCTCCCAGTGGCTTTTAGAGGTAAGAGCAGAAGTCTCTCAATTTGATGACTATGTATTTTTTAATCTGGGCTTCAGGCTTACGCTGTGTGAATAGAGTGCTTTGGCTGTCTGCTTGCAACTCCTCATTAATTTCCACCAATCTTTAACTGCTCTAAAGGCAAACCAGAGCATTTTTCAGTTCATTTCAGAATTCACTCTGCCTGAAGTTATTTTAGTTCAGGTCTCACATGTGTTCAGCAGAACTTCAGCTCATCCATTCAGATTTAGCTTTAGGTTGGAAAAAACCCCCAGAGATCCAAACTGTTTGTTTGGTTTCACTGGTTCACATTTACATTGATTTTCAGGAACAGAATCATCGTGGTAGAATAAACTGTCAAGCAACCAAAGCACTGAGGTTTGGTGCTTTATTTTCGTGGAATAGAAGGCCATTAGAAACTTAACCATTTTGGAGAGGCTGTGCTTTCCACACCACCCCACACCATCCCCACCTCCCCCCAAGAGTTCATGGCAAATCATGATAAATCAGTTTTTTGATGGAAGATGAAAATCTCTCATAGAAACAGATATTTTTTACTAACAGAAGTCTGTAATAAGAAACCTATTTTCCACTGAAAAGCAGTTTCAAGGAAGTGAGCTTATTCTGATCAAACTATGTGTTATTTCAGTAGTTCAGTACATACAGTATTGCTATGCAAAAGGACTTTGAATGTAAAAAACCACAGTAGAGAACAAAGCATCGATTAAACACAACATAGAACACTAGATCTCCCATCATCACACTTCATTATTTTTCAAAGAAGTTTATTGTACAATTCAGTCTTGCTCTGTGTGGTTAGAAGAGCTGTTTGAATGAACTCATCATCGCCAGTTTTTTTTCCAAAATGTGATTTGTCTAGGAAGGCATCAGTTTGTTAAAACATATGAATTTTCAGATTCAAGATAATTAGGTAAGAAATTTCACAGTTATGAACATGCTATTTCTTTTCATAAATAGCTTGCTTTTTCTTCTTAAGAAACAATTTTTTAAAAGATTGAGAAATGTTAACATAAAAAATGCAATAACACATCTCCAAATCACCTAAAGATCTGATTGAATGAAACTGCATATTTTTCAGATTATTGATGTGGAAATATTTACAAGTGTTAGAATTTCCATCTCTTTGGGAGAAAATGTTGAAATACCAAAATGCAATAGGAGAGTAAAACTATTTGCCCTACAGATTAATCAGTTAGCTGGTAAGTTAACTGACCAGTTAGCAACTGTTGGGCCATGCATTGCCTATTAGTTCAGTACAATAAAGGAGCCTCCACAAAACCAATATCTTGAGATTCACCTTTATCGTGCTTGCTGTCTTACAGACAAGTGTATCTCCTCCTAACATTTCATAATAATGATTTTTGCCATTCCCCTCTTGAAAACCATTGAACTATGCTCTAGTGTCTGTCACCACCATTTAGGTGTTAGTGGATGGGTCGACAAAATACTGTCACGCTACCAGCTGGTGCCTTACAAACACAATCTAGTTCAGGGGACTGTATGTGTGATGCACCTCATAACTGTGATTGTTTTTCAAGTCCAAGCATTGAAACTGAGTCCAAAAAAGAAATAGAACTTGTCTTGCCTTCAGCTCCCCTAGATAAAGGGCAGCCCTTCAGGTGTTCGATGACAACTTCTCCCAAAGTCACTCCAACCCCTGCTGTACAACTGGTTGTTACCAAATGACTGCGCTTTGTCTTGGTTGCACACAACTGAAGCTAAGATACGAGGTGAAGGTAAATCTGACGTGATAGCTAACATAGTCATGGGAAGAAAAACTTAGTCATGGGAAGCTCAAGACAAGCAGGCCCTCCGTCCAAATTACACTGTCAGTTAGATGGCAGTGGATCTGCCCTCCTCCCTCCCTTACCCTCGCTCAGAAACCCCAAGTCCAGCAGTGTCCCTGAGTATGAACGTTTTTTCATAATGTTCGTATAAGTGATTGCTTGTGGCATCTTATAGTCTTATCTCAGCTTGTGCAGCCCCCTCATGAATATTCTGTACATATGGAAGAGTTTTCTATATCCTTGCCCATTAACAAGGAGGATAATCACTCATTCAGTTATCAAGAAGTCAGTGAAGGCCTCTCCTTGAGCCCTTAGTACAAAGAATCATGGGAGATCAAAGGAGGCTAAAAGTGGCTGACATTATGAGCATTATTTTTTTTCTATGTAATTATATTATTACTGTATTGTAATAAAGTTGTTCTAAGATAAGGGAAAGGGGTATTAAAGTCTTTTAGGACTAAAAGACCATATTAGCAACTCTTTACCTTTTTTAGTCATGGGACAAAACGCATATTTCAACTGATACATATAAATGAGCATTCTTTCACTAAAACTATGATAAGGTCATAAGTGTATGTATAAATGACATATTATTACAGAACTGGTTTTAGGAGAAGTTAATCCAATGTAAATGCAAAAGGAGAAGGACAGGTATAACGACGGATCATTAGTAAAAACAGCAACACGGAATTTTAGTTTCAGGCTGAAAAGTGGCTTTCTTAATCTTTAGAGTATTTGAACTTTTTCATAATACATTAATGAGGTTCACCTGCCTTTTCTTAGCTGTTCCATCACAATTTAATTGTACTTTCAAAAGCCAATGGACTAAATGCATTTATATGCACTAGCAGAACTCTATTTACAAAAGCAACTCATCCTGTGCAAATAATATAAATATAATACAAAACTGGCTCATTTACTGTTCTTCTGGCTACACTGGATGTTACCAACACTGCCAAGAGAGCTAATAAAACTAGCTAGAATCCACTTACAATTGAACACAAAATCAAGTTTTCTTTAAATTCTATTGCTTGTCTCGTCAAAAAAGAAATAGTATCTAGTTGCAGAAACATCATCATTGCTATAGGTTTTCCTGCTAAAAACCTGAAAAAAAGCCACCCAAAAAGATGAGAAACATGCTATTTCTGGAATAAGGCAATCTCCTTTAGCCAAAGAGGTAAATATCTCTTGTTCTGGAACCTGGAGTTTTTAATTGTTAGATCTAGGGTCTTTCCAAGTTATCCTGCTTTTTATCTGCTAGCAAAGCTTCAATATTGTTGTGCCTGGTTTTGAATTTTTTTCTTGTGAATGACTAATTAAGTTTCACTTATATACAGTTACTGCCAGAAGCAATTTTCAGTGTGTAAAATCTGTTCATAACTGAGGGAGATAAATATGCAAGGTATTAAAGTCATTCTTGAATAGGAAAGCTCTCAGAAGAAGCAGAGTAAAAACATTGTAAATAATTCCTAGCGAGTATGACATTCTTTCATAAGCAGGGATTGATGGGATATGGTAACTCAGGTACCACAATACCAGAAACAACATTACATTTCAAGTCTAAGGAAATAATGATGTGAGGCAGATGAAAAAAATGACAGAGAGAGCCAGAGGTTGTCCAAGTTGACTGTGTAGATTGTATTAACTTGGAACAATATACGTTCTATTTCAGCCAACCTCTAGACATAAAGAAGCCTCATCTGAGAGAGATTAAGTTACCTACATTTCTCCCCTTTCCCAGGCATGTGTGACGTCAGGAAGGCACATGCTCCATTCAGGACATGAGTCCTTTACTCCACGTGCTATTACCTTAAAGGAGTGATTTATAGAGTCTGAAGTTCAATAAACTAACCTTTCACAGTCCAAACAATTGCTCAGTGTAGTTTTACCTTCTTGGTGAGCTGTCCCCAAAATCTTTTATTCCATTTCTCAAGTTTCAGAATTCTTTTTTTCTTCCGAGTTTTTTCTTCTGGTTCTTAATCTTCTTTTCCAGTTTCTAATATTCCAGTTGTTATATTAAATTACTCACCAGGTGAAGCATTGAAATCACTGTTCATTATTCTGCACATCAAAAAAAAAAAAAACCAAAAAAGAAAAAACCCAATGAAAAAACAGCTTCAGTAAGGCAGCTATGTCACCTCCTCCAGGAGCTACTAGGACAAAATTCAAACACTTGTGGGAATGTTTTCAAGGGTACTTGCTGCAAGCTTAAGCCAGGTGACTGATAACTTTATCAAGCACATTATACTACCTTTGGACATTGTCTGATTGAGATGTAGTTTTCTGGGCTAATAATGCTTTTCATTTCTATATACTATGATTTTGGTAGAAGCCCTAAATCTATGCAGCTTTCTCTCTGATTAAATGTTTGATGGCATCATGCAAAAGACAAAATTTTATTAGGTCAGATTGAGCACCCCATACAAATAATTTCTGTTATTAAACTATGCCATAATCAACTTTTCAGAACTATCTACTTCTTTGAGTCTCTTTGTGTCTCTGCTATTGAAAATGAGAATTCTTTACCAATTTTTTCAAATAACCTTCATCTCCAGAAGTAGTAGAGAAGTTGTTTTTTTGAAAAAGGGATATACCAGCTATGTGGCTATGAACTGGCTAAGATTGCAGACTGGAAAACAAATACACTTGAAAACACAATGTCAGGTTTTAATATAATTATGAATAACCATTTTCTCAAGAAATATTACTGTAACAAAAATTTCAGATGATCACATGGCCCTACATGTCTTCCACAGCACTTCACCATCATTTAAGTGCAGCACAGGAGCTAGATTCTCTTCCTTTCAGATTGCATCATCCTATATTCCTTATTTTAATCCAGTGTTCAGGATTAAACTATATCTCCCATCAAGCAATGCAGTCTCCTCCCTGACTAAGAGAAGGGACAGCAGTAACAGCAAAGATTTTTTTTTCAGTTAATCTCTTATTAGAGACTGGAATTCTTTGGGGTTTGGAAACGTATTTTCTGAATTCCTCCCTTTTATAGATACTCTGTAGCATATCTGGGCAGCTACTCAAGAACATCTATTAAATTAAGTGAGCTGGTCAGGGAAACAGTATCATGTGTGTGGCTAATGAACTCTGTCTTAGATGTTAGTATTGATGACAGGTTGGGTGTTTCATAGGAAGATACGTGCTAGAAAGCATAATACGATAATGGATCAGAGGCCTTTTATGTGCTACAAGTTGTCCAGTAGCTTTTCCTTCTGAATTACTGTTACCTGTTTGACACACATTTAAAACTCAGCACAACTTTGCACAGTCATGCGAACTCCTGCTGCTAAGACAGTCACAGACATTTGCCCTGTTTGAAAAGTTTAGCTATCTTTATTCCTGCAGTTTTATACCTCAAAATAACTCCTGGAAAACAATAAAATAAAATAAATATTTCTCGGTAATGTTCATTCTAACAATTTATCGAGAGTCAATTTAATTATTTCCATTAGCCATTTCTGTAGTGCCAGTCACTGTATAGTTGAAGTACGTTTTACTTGTGCATGAAGCATTTACATAAAAAGCCTCAAATTTCGTGTGTTTTTGTTTTGTTTTGTTTTTAATCCTTTTGTACGTCTGATGGGGACATTTTATCTCTGACTTTTCAATCTACAAGCTGAGGAACACATACAACATTGTACTACATTTCATGCCTCACCCCTCCAGACATATTCGTCTCCTGTAGCAGGCACTAACTTTCTGGGCAGTTCTACTTTTTAAAGTCATAAGTCAGTGGAACTGTGCTCTAATAAGTATTCCATGAAAACAAGACGATCCAATGGAGTGGCCTTCAAATTCTACTTTTGAAATGCTAAAAGTTAAGAAACATAATTAAACTGCAGCTGCATTAACATTTATATAAAATATAAACCAAATGCTTATCCTGATTGACCAAACAAATTACAGTTTGAACATTATAAAATTAAAAAAAAAAACCACTCAGCTACTTATCAACGGCACTATTTGAAATTATTGCTGGTACTACAACTCTAAATGCATAAGATGCCTTAAATACGAACCCTGAACATTTACATACTGATTTCATGAGCAAAGCAAAAGGTATTTGCCAGCAACAGTACAGGACTCAGCATTTTTATTGTCTGAATAATCCTGGTTCGCTCTGATATGAAAATTCAATTATTTTAGAACTGGTCGTCTCATTAAATTTTGACAAGGAGCACAAGCTCAGTACCAGCTCTAGCTCTAAGAGGCTGTGGGTGCCTGACAGCTCCACGGTGAATTTTAAAATGTAGTATTTTTACAGGACAAGATTATCTGACAATTTTATATTAAAAAAGAAAAAATTAATCAAATACATTGTAATATCCAGCACTGGTAACTTGGCCTTTTTTTAGATATTTTTTATGAAAATTTATTGCAAAAAAGAAGAATCCACTGTTTATTGCATCTTTTCCCCCAAGCCCACCTCCATGTCTTGTGCTCTACAATTGTGGTAGAAGAAAAAGTGTCTTTATGTGAGCAGCAAGTACTTAGCCACTCATTGCTAGCATTTTCTACCTTTCCTCAATTGAAATGTGCTTGTTATAATTTTTATAAATATGATTTCTAACAATAAAAAGTCCTTTTTTTAATCTATATGTATAACATTAGTACTATCATGGAATTTTTGACAAAATACTTTTTCATCAGAAAATGTCAGTTCACTGAAACTAAAACTTTTCACAGGATCATAACACTTCTCTAAGTCTTTCACTGCAAAAGGTTTCTCAAGTTTAAGATGACATACCATGGAACAGCGGATAACCCACAGACTGCTGGAGTATTCAGATTTAGGACCTGAACCTTTTTTATGACTGACCTTTTGCCACCCGGACAGTTACAGCCTGACAACGAAGTTGTTGTTTATTGTATCATAGATTTCCCCTAGACTTCTACGCTGTGGAAAGTGTCGCACACTTTATAATGCAGATAAAGCAACCAGCTGTGGATGGGCAACATGGAAAGAAACAGCAAGTATTTCATGCCGTACTTAGATCATTCTCTTGAATTGTGGCAGATCTATGTTCTAGTTCCTATGGAAAGAATATTTAATTAGTTTTCAAAGTAGAACAGCTCCAGTAAGAAAGATTAAAGTGTGCCATCTCAGACTGCTTGGTAGCATGGTGCTTATGATGATTAACTCTGGTGGAACAGACAAGGAAAACAAAGACTTGAGCTAGGTCTTCTTATCACAGGTAAGTAAGTACTCTAATATCCGAGTGTTGCTTTTCAGTAGGCTTCAAAGTTCTCAGATTGGGGACTAGAGGAGAAATTCGGTGTTTGTTCCACCCCAATCTAGAATATGAAATCTGGGGAATTATTGAAACACTTTGTAGAATGAGGTTTTCTCTATCCAACTCCAACAATTTCCTTGTTTCATATAGGTTCTGTGCCTTTTCAACTAGCTTATTTTAGTTGTTGAACAGTTAGTAAGCAATGAATGTACAAGAAGTATGCACTCCAAATTTGAACAGACATTGCAAGCAAGCATTGATTTATTAGATTATTCATGACTGTTCCTTTAATATTACTTTCAGACACTCATGGATTTTCAGTTTGTGATTTCTTATAGTTACTGTTATTCCACTAAGCAAATAAGAAATTTTGATTTCTGCATTACATTATTTCTTACACTTTGTTCTTACTGCTGTAAAGGACTTCAGTAAACCAAAGAGTTTGTACACTTATTACTGCAAGTTTAAGATGGTGGCATTAAGGAAACAAATCGTTATGCAGTATTGCAAGGTCAACACAAATATCTCATTTCGGACCAACCCAGGATTTCTTGAAAACAGACAAAATATTCAAAGTCTAAACCAATGACACATCTGGACTGGCTAAAGATGATTACCTTTAAACATGGAAATATCTGAGCAACAGAGGGCATCCTCACTGTGACAATCTCTAAAGAGAAATTATTCAAGGGGACCTTGTATGGGGAATAGCAGATATATTGGACTATCCCATCTGTTAGTTAGGGTCGGGGACATTTGAAATACAGGCTTCCTAGAAAAAAAAGCAGGTTTAATTTTTTTCTCCATATTTTAATTAACTTTTGTGAAGGTCACACATATCTCTATCTCTGAATGTGCATCACTCATTTAAAAATATGGTTATTTAGCATTATCTTGCCATTATAGTCCAACTTTTTTATCCAAAATTTCATTTTCCTGATCAAATTGAAGAGATTACAAGCTTCCTATCCTAACAAGCTAAGTGTTTCATGTTTTATACTCAGATATACTCTGCATGATATAAGATGAGACTTCATAATGGGATTCAATGCAGCTGAGTGCTAAATTATAGCAGGCTTATATCACAGAAAATTATAACAATGAGAGAAGAATTCATATCATGGCTTTAGTAAGAGAGGAAAATTAAGACTTTGCAATTAAAGTAGTAACCTAAAACTTAAAATCATTTAAACAGTTACTGAATACATGTAATGTTCTATACTTATCTTGGAAGCAGGATTGGCAGTCATTTGAAAGGATACAAATGGAATGTGGACAAGGTGTATGTTATGTCCTCAGAACACAGATCTGTCATTTTCTTCATTGTTCGTGAATACATTGGTATTGAATATCTCTTTCCCACAAATTCACAGGCTCCATGCAAGACTAGAGAGAAAACCAGTGTAATGTTATCGTTAAATTGATGTTACCTACAACTTTATGATAGTCCTGACAACTGCAGTTTGCAAATTTCTCAAGAGCAACCTAGTAAGTGATTTTCAGAGATGAACACTGAACTATGTGGTAAAATAATCCTTTCCTTCAGAAGGATAAAACTGCAATTTTCTTGTAGACATAATTTACAGAATTATTACTGACAATTTTAGGATTCCACTGGGTGAAACACTGGGAGTTTGAGAACTAAATTTCTTATCCTTTTAAGAGCAGACAAATTTTAAACAGACAGTGTATCATCTGTAGCATCTGTGTAATAATGCAGGAGGAGCCTGACCTAGAAAACTAGTGCTGGATTCCTTTGCTTATTCAAAACTTCTGGCTGTTTGAAAGCTAAGGTCCTCTGTGATTCATAGGTTTGGATAAGATGTAAAAAGAGCCCAGGTTCATATTCGCATTTCGGCTCACCTTTGGCGTGCAGCCTATAATGCATTTAGAACTAGGTTTTCATATGAGCACTACTGCATTAAAGATCTTGCCACAGCAATTTAGATTTCCTGCCCTGACAAATCATAATTGTTTACATTGCAAATCACGGTTCAAATGAATCATCTTAAGTGTCAAGAAGGAGGAAAGGCATGTAAAAAGGTGTTACAAATTATATTGATATTTAATATTTAGTTTTCTTACTGAAAGTTGTTTTAGTAATCTCATAGGAATGAGGGAAAAGGCCGTAGAGATCAATACCTCTAGTTGGTTTAGACCAAATCCTGTAGGCTTATTGCAAGCACATGAACATTTCCACTTATATCAATGATCTAACTGATAATGAACTAATCCAGTGGAATTAATTTCAATGAAGTAGCTGTATTATCTTTCTATGCCTTAGACTCAAAGGCCAGTTGTGAAGCTAAATGCTCTATGTTTGTTTGATTTCCTTCTGATGTAAAAGAAGGCATAAAAACTTGTTTCTTTTTCACTTAGAAAGTATCTTTCATGGTGGGCTGGACAACTTGCAGGATTTAATTGTCTAGAATGAGTTATCCGTGTGAAAACCAATGAAGCCGGTGTTCTTTGTAAATTCCATCATCCAAGGATCTAGCAGATGAGCTGCTGAGACACTTGAGCTGCAATGGTGTAAGGCCCAAGATTTCATTCTCACTCTCTTGGCTTTCTGTGGTTGAGCAGGTAATTTGAGCACTTCTTTCACAGCTTCTGTTTGCAAGGTCAGAGAAACCCTGGTTTATAGTGATTCCATATAACAGACTTTGAACCAAAGTGGCTTAAATTCAATATATATCTGCTCTGTCATCTGGTGGTGACTTTTAGAGAAAGTCAAGATGGATGATTTGTCAAATGCAACTACAATGGAGAACGTAATCTAGGACTTTTATAAGGACCTGTGAACATGACCCATAAATTGAAAGGGCTGCACGCACTGTGCTTTGCAGCAGGGCAAAGTATTCATTAGCTGGTTTCAGTGCTTGCCTTAAAGGAAAACATTTTCAGGGCGACCTAGGTAACAGTCATTTAGAAGGATGTACTCAAGCCTACTCTTCCCTGCTCAGTCCTTTCCCTGGCAGTTCCTGCATCAGCTGTGCTTACTGGCAAATGGGGTTTTGCTAAGGGGGCAAGCAGTACCCGTAGGCAGCCTGATTTCAAGTTGCATTCAGACTGATGAAAAGGACGACACATGTTCTTTGGTGCCAAGTGTTGGATACACATGGGCTTTCAAACCTTTCTTGGAACAAGCAACTCATATATAGCATAGACAACCCAAGTAATAACCTTTCTTCAAGGGAGTCTAAGTAATGTAGGGATGCCGAAATTCTAGTAGCACATCTAACAGGACTAGCTGAAAACAAGAGGAAAAGATGCACTATAAAGTGCAGTTACCTTTTGCATTCTAAATTCAAGATCTGAATTAGTGGATAATAAAACAACAACAACAACAAAAACCCAAAAAACCAACCCTGCTAAATTACCAACATTCATCATAAACCGCATGGCTTGAAATGATCTGACATTTAAAAAAAAATTATATTGGAGAAAGGAATATAGCACGGATGAGGCAGAATATAATGAAAATCCAAAGCAGAGCTGGAGACAATCATATTTCTAAGCCACAGAGTGAAGCAGAAGGTTTTACTGGAATATTCAGATTATAAAGACACAAAATTATTTCAAATCATCCTTTACTGGCTGCTAACCATACTGGTTTTAATAAGATCCACTCAAAGTTCTTCAGGTGCATCAATGGAGAAGTATAATATCTGCTCATACTGATTCAGTTTTACAGGTTTATACAAGGTAGAATTTTGCCCTATTAGCACTGAAACCTCAGACGGTACAAACACAGTGCAAAGAGTAGATAAAATAAGCCGTTATCCAAGATGCGTAAGATCTCTAAAATTCTGTGAAGTTCATCAAGGACTGTAGTGGACATGGTGGTCCGATCTCTTATCTGAGGAGACGGAGAGGTATGAGATCATAACAGGAGATATAAATACTTGGTTTTTCACAGTTTTAAGCAGTTTTTCACAAGAATCGTTTTTCAGACGTAATGACTGAAATTGTGATGATAATTATGATCTCCTCAGCCTGGGCAGGTGGGTCTAAAAATTAATGGAAGAACCTTTCAGTGATTTTGCAAAGTCCTTAATTTACATTAGCGGATGGTGTATGTGAACTATGGAAGCATATGTCTCTTTCAGTGCCGACATTTAAAACTGCACCTAGACTTTAATAGATGAAAAAAAAACGGTTCATATTTTATTCTTCCTTTAAAACTGGTGAATTTCAGCATGGTAAAGATCAGTTAATTGACACATACAGGGCAATTAAAAATGACAATCACATATTTATAGTTCATTTTTAGTGGTTTTTTCCTTTCTAAACACAGACTCCAGGCCAGCCTCCTATCCAAGTTTTCCATCATGCCTTATTGTCTATTCTGTTCAGCTATTTAAAAAATGTTGAATATCAACAATGGCTTTCCGTAGTGTATTGTCAACTTTTGTATGAAGCAATCTTGGTTGAATGAGAAGATCCCAGAGCTTATAGTTCTATCTACTGTGCTGCATTGGGTTTCTGCTTGAATGTGTGTGACTGATAACAGGACAAATTTCTACCTTCGTTATTACATTTCAGCTACATAATTCATTTGCCAAAATCTTTTGGGAAATATCTTTATAGCATATTGCACAAGACATCAGGTAAGTGCTTGTAACATAAAAATAAGTAAAGATCCAGCAACTGCCTTGTCAGATTTGTTTGTTAATTGTAGATCTGCTTCTGCTAAGTTGTTTTTGCAGACTTTTACAATTTTGTGTGTAGCTGTGTGCTCTGAGACATGTCTAGTAGAACATCTCTGCTTACATAAAGAAATTTGTACTGGATCTGCATTTCCCTTAAAGCCTAAACACAGTATTTTAAAATATCTGTGGAAAATTATTGCAAACGTGTGCACTGCCTATGGATTTTCAAGTAACAGATGTTGCCAATGTTATTGTCAATATTCAAGCTTGTTTCTGTCTAGAATTTGCAGTACTAAAATCATTTAAATCATCTTTTTTTAAAAGGTTGTTAGCCTTTGCTGTCTGATAGAAATTTTTTTTCCATATGGAATAATTGTAATTTAACTTATATAAAAACTTAGTCACCAATGTATCTTTGAATGGAAACTAATTTTCTAAAACATTCTTTTCAGAAAATGCCAACAGTATTCAGTTTATTCATTAATTTCAATTAACAGGTAACAAAATAGGTAAAACACATGCAGCCGTTTTCCTTTCAGTCTCCATCTCATTTGTTGACAGTTAATGTCACTTTAAAAAGGATTAATTTGAGAGATCATTTTTCTAAATTATTTGATTGCTACAATGACACAAAGGGGTAGTACTGTATGGTACTTGATCCTTTTGGAGAGAAATTGAAGCAGAATTTCCATTGCATCCTGTCTTTTCCCTGGATTAGGAGAGCAGTATCTAGTCCATCACCTTGTATTAAAAAATTAATTAAATTAATTCGTGTCTTCCCCGTGTAACACATTTAGTATTCTTCAATTAAATCTTTTAGTTTTTTCACAGTAAGAAAAGATAAACTCACAAATGCAACAAATTTCAATAAGGACTCAAACAGTGCTGATTCCAGCTGTGATCTGAGAAGCAGCGATCGTGGAGCAAACTCCTGAGCACGAGGAAAGATCTTACCGCTCAGACTCCAGAGAATGTGTGCTGTAGTTAGACTGGCATTATACACCAAACAACACAAAACTTAGATGTGGAGTGTCCTTATGGGTAGAATATCTAGGTTTTGAACAGTGTTTTATTTGACACTGTGTTATCAGTTTCCCATTAATTCATCTGTTTTTATTTGTCACAGATCCCGGGGTCTTTTCAGCTCCTCTGTCTGCTTTGTCTGTATACTGTCTGCAGACAATCAACAACCATTAAATACCTTAAGTATGTGTGCACAGGCAAAAAAAAGCAAAATACAATACTCCTTTTTACTGATTGCAATCTCTTAGGTAGATATGTAAAGTACTACTTATTTAGACATATTTACATAATTATATTCTTTTCAAATATATGAAACATTTCTGAGTTTTAAAAAGTGTATCAAAAGCATCTTTAAAGGCAATTATTTCAGTGGATGAAAACTTCAGGAATAAAACCTGTCTTTCTTGATCTGTACTCTGATACTGAACAGTGACAACAAAAATTGTTGAAGTGCTATATTAATAATGAAGAACTGTTTTCTACACATTAGTAATGAAGATCTGTTTTCTACACTGTTTTTGGCACCTAGGATGTTTATAGTTTTAATAATTTTTAAATATTATGCAGATGCTAATTCATGCCATTGTTGTACTGATTACTGTAACAATGTGTGTCAATGTAAGAGGATTTAATGAAAAACTTCATAATGAAATTTTACTTTTCCTGAAGTCGTTAAGGACTTCTGGACGGACAGCATTACATAGATGTCACAAGCAATCAGGGAAGGTAAATGGTAGGAGTATCTTAATTCATAAATTAGGAATCAATGTCATGCAGAGTTTGCAGAGGAAAAGAATGAAACTTCTGCTTTTGTTCTTTGAATGACCTGAATAAAGCTTTCTTTTAAAACAAACAAAACAGCAATCCATTTGATTGTAAAAACAGGCTTCCTGTATATTTCAGTTTTCATGTTTGATGAGAGGAGATTCCAGACTGAGAAAGCTTAAGAGGAAAGTTTCATGAACATCTTGAGGAAGATGTGAAAGCAGCAGCAAGCAAAAAGGTACAGTGTCCAGTACTGTCATGTTTTCTGTACACAATATGTAAAACATTCAACCTTTCCAGAATTTGTTCAGCTGACAAGTCAATTGCTAAATTTATTACAAAACTATCTTTCTGGATTTAATTAAAAGATCAACTAATTACTGAGTCAATATCTGCGTTTCCTTAGCACTTTGCAATCACTCATATATCTCTTGTAAAATATGAATATTTAGCAGCTGTCATGATGATGACTGTGGTCAGAAAAAAACCCATCCTGCCAATGATAGCTGCGATGAAATTTTGGGGTTTTAAGAATTAATGACTTTTCCATGGTGAAATAATAGGCTCTTCAATGATCTTTAGATTTCAGTGGAAGCTAGAACCCATAGAACTTTATTGAGAGGATAAGATAGGAGTTCCCTTGTTGAATCTGCTTTACTTTCTATATAAACTATGAGAGGTTTCTAGTCTGTTCTTTTAACTTTTTAAAATCTTTTTAGTTGTATAGTGACAAATTAATGCCCTTTCAAAAACTGAAAAAGCTCTCTGTGGAAAGTCATGTTTAAGAGGCATGGAAGTCTTAATTAAAAGAGATTTTCCTGTTCTCTTTATCTAGAACCCTGCATGTGACCAGTGTCAGTTGCCCAGATGATATACTGGAACATTTTTCTTCATTAGGCATTCTTCTTATCTAGAAAGGATATTGTTTAAGCTGTCTGGTTAACCTTTGGTGATAGCTGATCTTAAAGAAGTGCTGCTCTTCACTGCAGGCATGAGACTGCCTCTGAGTTTTAGAACTTTCAAGTCAATAGGTTGCATTTCTGTGGTAATTTTCTGTAGATGTATCACAGGCATTACAAAGTACTCATAATTATGAGATAAATAAAGCCGTTTCTTTTTATTTTACAAGAGGAGAAACTGAAGTGTGAGGTATACTTGTCTGAGAGCAGCCAGTCAGCTCGACAGAACAAAGAAAAGAGTTTAGATTTCTCTTGCCAGTGGGGGTGGCTGTCCAGAATCAAGTCATAGAGTTCATTTCTGTAATGCCAGGTAGTCTGTGTTCCCAGTCACAGTACAGATGGGAAAAGGCTCTTTTCCCTCAAAATGCCTTCACAGTCTCACTCCACATCCAAACTTACTATACATATTTCTTGCCTTTCCAGTACTTTTTTTTCCCCCAGATAGTCTCACATACATTTTGTGGCAGCTTAAACACAGTAGGAGATGAAGTTCCGCTCATGCAATATTTCCCTCGTTCTAAAAGATCAAGCACTTTGCCAGCTGATCTGCACCCAGTCGTGCCTTCTTTGTAAACTGTAAAACCATGGAAATTGCAGGGCGTCCTGTCTGCAAAGGAGTCGTTAGCTTGTTTACAAAATCATTTCTTCCTGCCATCTGATATGATGTGACAATTTACACAAATTGAAAATATGAGCCAAAATTTTTCTCTTTCCTTCGTCTGAGTTCTGCATCCTTTGAAATAAATAAAGCACATTATGTGTTTTCATCCACACAAGGTGTGGCAAGCAGGGCACCCTGCTCACCATAGTGTCCTTCTGATGGAGCTGGTCAAGGTTACTATTTTGCTCTTCTGACACATTATCAATTATCCTGCCAACGGACTGATACCAGACCTGTGGTTTTCTTATAAAATAAAAAACTGAGTTTAATTAAATCATCAGTAACTTGGACCTAATTATTTCAGACAGTATTTAATTAATGTTTCATGGATACCTAATGTAATTAGGGTTCCTTTAATAAGACCTTCTATGACATTAAAATATATGACCTTTATCTTTCTTATCATCCATAGTCTGACAACTCAGATTTGTCATTTTCACTATAGGTATAGTTTGATTAAATAGAACAGAACATAAAATTAATCTAGCAAATTATACTTGTTTGTTTCTTTTTTTTTTTTTTTTTGCTACTTTAGGTCTAATAAATTAAGTCTTTTAATTAGTAATGTCGGTACAAATGTTAATGGTAGCATTTTACCTTCAGGTTTTTTTCAGACTGTTTCTTTTGTATTTAATTTTTTATGACAAAAGTAGATAACAACCAGACTTTATTAATCATGGTGAAGGGTTCAATCTCTTAGATAAGAAAAATAAAGAGCTATTCTTTAGAGTAACAAAGATTAGTAATTTCTTTACATTTACGAAAATTCTGCAACCTTTTCTGATCACACATTTCCTAAACATATAACTGTATAGTTTTAATGTAAACGAATATAAGTGAGATTACTAGACTGTCCCACACATACTTTTTAGGAACTACAGATTCTTTACTGTTGTTTTGGGGTAGTTACTGAAGATGCTGTGAAAGAGCATTTGCCATATGCAAAACATAGAGAAACAGAAAGTGATTAAAGGGATATTGTAAGCTTTCTTGAAACAAGAAACTCTGGTCTGATCTTGTTTCCTCACTCCCCAAAGAGCTTTTCTACCTCACCTTCAAAAGTAGAGCTGCTCCAGTGGCATCACTCATGTCTGATTAAATTCCACACACTGAGTTAGGGCTTACTAATGTATGTAAAATTTAGCACATAAGAGTTTTACTAATTTATAGCACTGACATTCATGATGCTGTTACTATAATTGAAGTGAATGGCTGACTAAAGAAACGAAAAAAAATTAGAAGTTAAACAAGCAGAATGTAACTTGCCTATTTAATAAGCCAATAGGAATGCTTCATGCACAACAAAAAGATAGGCAGAAGGTATAGAAGTCTATAAATGGAATAGTTTCCATTTACTTGTATTCATGTTTTGGTTAGTTTGAATGTGAGATCTTTGGCATATGGATAGTTCCCACCAACTCTGTGTCTAGTGAAAATTAGAACTGATTTTTTTTTCAGATATTCAACAAAAGGATTAGGTAAGTTTGTGGTTAGAAAAACAACACAAAACTTAAAATGTATCAGTGAAGTATAGTGAGGTTTTTTTCATTATGCTAAGAAGAAACTGAGGAGTGATTCTCTACAAAAGGAAAACAATTTATGTTGTTTTCTGTTCCCTACTCAATAAGAATTAGAAGAACAAAAAAGCCCATTGGCTCAGAACGAGTGCAGATGCTGAGGTGGAATAACTTTGCTTTGTTTCCAGTGGAGAATGGAGAGAAGGGAGCAGATTACTGACTCATGCTTTGCTTCTCTTCATAAGAGTTCTAACACCAGACACCTGGTCTGGAGAGAGATCATAATAAGTTGATGAGCACTACAGAGTAGATTTCAGACAGAGTCTTTGAGGAAGACGAGTTCTCCTCTTCTCCACTCCTGAAAAGGGCAGAAAACTCATGCTGAATTTTAAGACTGTGAAGAATCCCTTTTAAATCTGTGAAGGTGTTCCCATATTTAAAATTAATGGAGCTAAAGGCTTTTGCTCCATAGGCAAGGAACAGGCTTAGTGAGCTATAGGTCTACACGGGGTCTGTTGAGGTGATAAGGAAGAATGAACAAAGAGCTGTGGCTGTTGTAATTAAGGGTAGGAAAACACTCTGAGCAGCCTAAAGGAATAAAATGCCAAGAAAACACTGGACACCTTGTTCCCTTTGACTTATTCCAATATTGTATCACACCTATCTGGGGTAGATAGCAGTTCAATACGTGTGTAACACAAAATTTACAAGAGTGTTACACAGCAGTATCATCTAGGTAACATCACTCATAATACCTCTTAATTTCCTTCTGCAACTTCAAGACTTTTCCTACTAACATAACCAGGCACTGTTTCAGATCTATTAAAATCTCTATAAATGACCTATAACCTTTTAGTAACCCCTGTTCACCATAGAACGGTGGATTTGTAGCAAAGCCTTCAAACTACATGATGTCCAAGAAAAAAAAAATACACCTGATACCAGAAAGAAATGGCATCTGAAAAAGTGATAACAGCAGCTTCTTATAAAAAATATCAGAAATTCTTGTATAGAGTCCATGATCTTCTTCCCATTGAAATTAGAACAGTTGCATCCAGCACACAGCAACCCCTGACTTTACACATAAAATAAAACTGTCATGTTACTTTAATAAGACTTAATTGGTATCTACATGTTGTTTACTGATTGCAGACTGTGATTAGTACCGAGAATACGTCACTAGCCAGTATTATCAGTATTCAATTAAGATTTAAAAATGTAATAAAATCAGTAACCAAGATTCATCCCACTTGCATAAATTCCCAGTAGGAGAAGAGGATGTGAAGGGGTTAAGCCCAGCAAAATTCTTTTAGTTTTAATTGAGTGGGAGAACAGAAAACAACACTACTACACAAACAGGCAGCTGCAGAATTCCACTTCTATTGCTGTGGTGAGCCTATGTGATTCACCCATCGTACAATATTTCACATTTGGTATTGTCCTCTGAGCAGGTGATGACGTGAGGATTCTCCCCCTGCAGTTACTTTTTGACATTTTACATCACACGTCTTTATAGCTGCCACAGTTATGCTTCACCATTTTCTTCATTAACAGAATGAAGAATTAATTACAGTGAGCCTCTATCTGAACGGAAAACACCTAATCTGTCCATGGATATTCAAGAGAAATATGATTAATATAGAAAAATCTACTGGATAAAAAAAATCTTGATCCAATCATGTAAAAATAAATTAATCTGATTACACAGATTGCTGAAAAATGGTCACCTTGGCTACATGAGGACTTTTAAAAGCAAACATGAATCAGTGAATCATTCTAATCAAATTTAATTTAGATTATACACTTTCACATAAAATCTAATTTAGTTGGAATTACTCGGTCATGACTTGTCTGCTCCCCACAGGACAAGGTTAAAGAGATTACATTTGGGTTCATGTCAGCAGCATCTGCTAGTTAGCTCTCTGAATGCTGATTTAATGAGAGAGTTTATGCTTAGTCTCTTGGAAAGACTTCTGGTTTAGGCAGGTGCTTGAGAGATGTTATTAATTTAGTATGATACAAAGAGTGATGTTATCATACTTGGAAAACTCTTGTATCATTATTTTCATGTGTGTAAAATACCCTGGTGGGGTTTTTTTACATCTGTTTAGCAGCTTTTGAGGCTTTGCCTCTAATTTGTCTTTAACATATTGCTTTAGAGAGAGAGAAAATTGCTGTTAAGGAAAGAAAAGCTTTTTTAATTTGAACAATTATCTTGGGAGTGGTCTATAAGATGTAGCAAGTGAGCATTAAGCTACTATATGAATTTACAGAGAACTAGAAGGTACCAGCTCTATGTATAGGCCACGCCTGACTGTCTCTCATCCATGGAAGATCTACACCTATCGTCAGAATACTCAGAGAGCAGCTAGCCCACCTGCTCTCCAAAGACAGATTCTGGTCCTCTTTGATAAGTAACACTGAGTGTTTATGATTAAATGAATAGGATGCATTGAGGTTAGTAACTAATGAAAAGAAGGTCTGAGTTTAGGCTTTGGTGTTGAATGTAGTGAGGGCAAGTGCTCTATTCCGATGGAGCAGCTACTTCACTGTAAAAACAGAGGCAGTGGTCGCTATTTCTGCTTCTCTAGCCCTGTGGCAGAAGATTAGGAGGTCAAAATGATTGTAAAAACCTGTTGCTCAGTACCTCACTCTGAATCAGAAAATTTACAATGGCATTATGAATCACCAGGGCTGCCAAAGATATGTCCATATCTTTGATCCAAAGATATGACAGAATTAGTGCACAGGCACAAAATGCAGAGTGCGATGCTTGCTCAGGTATATGCTGCCCCTCTGACCTAACCACTGAATGTGCAGAAATCAGAGACAGACTCCACAAATCCTTCCTGGACAGAATTTCCACAAGGACAGTCTGAGAAACTCTGGACGTATGTACCCTTAACGGATTCCCTAACCCAATGGACTTGAATAACTGTCATGAAGTATGTCCCTGCCTATCCAGGAGCCTTTAATCCTGAAGTCATTTCCTCCTACATATAGAAAAGATGAGCCAGGAATTCAGTTGGGGTAAATCAGCACCATTTCACTGGAATCGATAAGAGTTGCATCAATTTTAGATATACTGTGTGTTTTCTGCTCTTAGTTTCAAGCAATGTTTATGGTTCTCCAGAAGGAAAAAGCTACTGGAACTATTAATCCCCAAAGTTCTGGTAAAGAATTTTGAATAACAATTGAAATTCATTACAAAATTTTGCTGTTTTGATGTATAATTTTCCTGGTGGAGGGGCTTAAAACTCTCTCTGGAATTACCGTAACAGTATAAGGGTCAGGCCATCAAAATAATCTCTGGCAATTCTCTGTGATTCATGTTATTTATGAAGAATGCTGCAGACACAATGTTTTTTGCTACACCATCTGTTTTCTGTATGTCTCTCTACCCTTTCTCTTCCCCTATGTATAAATGATCAATTCTTACACACATACTAGAAGAATATACATCTCCAAAATATGTACTAGAAGAATATACATCTCCAAAATTAATAAATCCACCCTGAAGAAATGCCATTTATATATGACATCAATAATCATATCAAAGAAAACTGGGCAAATCTGAGAAAAATGAAGACATACCGTATTACAATTACCTTCTATTCTAGCGTACTTTTCTTATTAGCAGAGCAGACAAAAGGCAGCCCTCCTATTTTATTTTAAATGAGCCTGATAGAAGTATCTCATCCACTCCATTTTCATATGAAATTGCACTGTGGACCCTGATCCTCCTGCCTCTACTCAGGCAAAATACCTACTACTGTCCCTGAAAACAATGACTATGGAATGATTACAAGATTCGGACTTGGTATTTACACTTTTACCCTGGCTAACCACTGTTATCCATTCTATGTTACATGTGGCATTCCCAAATAATTTTTTAAGGAGTGGAAACATGCAAATGATGTACTGAACTTGGTCACCCTTTGATAAGACCAAATGCAAGCACACAGTGATTTCATTTAGAAATGGCATGGTTCTGTAGCAGTTGTGACAAGGTAAAGACGTTAAGCTTGTGCAAATGTATTTCCTAAGATGGTACTAGTATTGAAATACCAAACACTTTCTGCATCCAAATTACCTATTTGGGTTTATACATTCCCAAAATACAGGAGAGGAGATACTGAAGTTCTCTGCCTGTGTCCTACAGACATGCAGGCAAACCCTTGGCAGGATGAAATTTGTGAAGCACCAGCAAAGACAGTAGAAACGTGATGTTTCACATAGCTCATAGTTATGGCCAGAGACAGATGATAATAAGAATTCCTGATTCTGATGAAATCAGATGAATTTTAAGAAGTATTCACAAATAGGCTACACAAATGTTGTGTAGCTTACACAGCCATCTAGCTAATTACCTGTATGGAAACTAATTCCAAAGTTACTAGTGTTTGTGTAATGATACAAATGTGTGTCATTTACAGCACGGTCCTGCTGCCCTGAAATGTGCTTCTATCCCACAAAATTCACCCAAGTAAAATTCAAAGAGATAAAAAGTAAATAAAGTGAAGCATAGTCAAATTGTGCGATATTGCATTCTAAATTAATTATCTTATGCAGTGAAAAATAGATTTTGACACATTCTATATTTAAGGCATGAATTTTAGTGTTAGAGAAGTATGAAGAAAGGAATTCAATTAAAAATAAAAACAAAATACTGACCCTAACAGTGCCAAAAATCAGGAGTTCATACTGTGTTCTGAACATCCTGATTTGAACCTCGTTCGATTAAATTGTTACAATAAATACACAGTCTAATCCAAAATACAGTACAGACACCAAAAAACTCCTGCTTAGTTCAACTTTTCAAGTCTTTCAAAGAACAATAAATAGCAGTGCCGTTCATCAAAATTAAGAAATTTTAGAAAACTGGGTGGAAAAATAAGTACTGAGTTTAATTACCACTTTTAATTAGCTCACTAGATGGCTTTTTAATTCCTGTGATTATAGGACAAGCAGAGCCTTTTACATACTATTTCTGTCAGAATTCTTCAGATACAGAAAAACAATTTTTCCTGCTACTGCAGTGATTTTTACTTATAGGCCATTTTCTAACGCAAATATTGGCCTAAACTCGAGTGCTAAGGAAACTGACTGGCTTGGCAATGGAGATAGAGTAGGAATGTAAAGGATTAGAGTGCTTAATGTGCTGGAAAGAAGTTTATCAATACTGACAATTCTCACAGTGCTTAATCAAACATTTAAGACAAGTGGAGCAGCAGACAGTAAAGACTTTGCGGCTTTTGAACAATAAAAAGCAAACAAACTGTCTTGTTAGAACATATCAATTTACGGTGGAATAAAGAAATGCCTATAATTTAGTTACTCTTTTCATATAGATAACTAGTGGCTTTAGGTAGCCAGCTAAAGTCTACAGGCTAAAAAATGACTGTAAGTTACTCCTGAGGAAAATGAAGTATAACTTCTGTCCTTTTTTAAATTGAATTTTAGTGTCAAGCTTCGTTTACAGCTTGATGATTATTAAGGAGGATTATGATTTTTTTCTTCCTTATAGGCTATTTATTACTGGATTTTAAAAAAGTCAAGACATGGAAGTCTGGTTCTTCAGTGATACATCTTTATTTACCTTACCAGAGCTTGAGTCTGTGCTGGAGACAGGACCAGGACCAGAGCTGGGAGAAAAATGCTGCTCACTATGTCTCTGAAGGGTTAATTTGGGAAAGAGGCTCATAGGTCTGAATTGTCAGGGCTAGATCTTCTCAAATAACAAGTCTGCAAATTCCCTACTTGAAATTTTGTCACTGACTCGGAATCCTATCATTTAAAAGGTCTGACTCAAACCCTACTGTAGTTTTGAGTAATATCCTTAGAGAAAATTTGGTTCCAGTTCAAAGATAAAATAGATTCTGGTTTCTGGTTGATGTCAGTGGTGCTGAGATAAATGTAAGGTAACTCAGCAGTAGTCATACTGTATCACTGGATTTACACCCGTACCAGATTGCTCTTAATCTGGCACCTGGTATCCTGATATCAGAACTACAAATCAATAAATATTTTTAAGAAAGCTAGTGCTATAAGACATGTTAAATTCCTGTGTGACAGAGCAACAGGAATATACTACAGACTATGTGAGCAGAGAAAAAGGGAAGTTACTTCTTTGAGATAATCTCAGCAACTAAGTAAATGATAAAAATAGAGATGAAGCAACTAATAATATGACACCTACTAAAATATCATATTTGTCATCCAGTAACTTAGTTAAATTTAATTCTCAGAAGGAGAGTAGAGCAGGATGCTAGCTGTGTTAGCGAAAAAACAGTAAATGCAATAAAAGATGTTTAGTTCAAGGGTGAAGTTAATTAGGAAGCAGTAAGCAGTTGAAAAGTGGTAAGAATTCAAGATGGTATTTTTATTCAATTTTTCAAAATTAAGTGAGTATAATTCCAATTATCTAGAGCTCCTTTATGTAATTGCTGCTACAAGCAAATATCCTGTGCTTAATACCTCCCCACATTGCCTGAAGTTCATGGAAGCTGTGTGTCAAATTCCCCCAAAACACTTCCGGCATTTTAATTTCATTTGTATCTGTTAGTCTTTAACCGCATAACACAGGGAAGCATTACTAGATTTCAGATAAGTTACTGTTTATGTCCTGGGTTCAACATGGAGGAAC
>NW_010398321.1:17997-20896 GCF_000710305.1 Buceros rhinoceros silvestris | reverse complement strand
GGACCTGGCAGGGCTGGGGAACGGGGGGACTTGGAGCTGAAAGGTCTGTTCCAGCCAAAACAATCCTGTGGTTGTGTTTTCACCCTGAAGCCATCCGGCAGCGTAAGCAAAGACCGGGCTGCGGAAAGGCACACGGGAACACGTTAGTGCCACCAATACCAACCTGTGACACCGATGGTGCTCTGAATGGAAACGATTGTGAAAGCAGGGCAAGCGCTCAGATAATTTCATGCCAGACAATGAGCCTACCCACAACACGATATTTTCACAGCCGAATACTAATTAAATCAGTCAGCCAACAGCGAGCAGCCTAAAATCTGTGTTGTGCCAATATTTCAAGTTTCTGGTTTGTGACAGCTCTCCAGACCCATCACCATGTTGAGCAGATCCCGCACCTCTGTGGATGGCGAGAAGCGGCAGGAGGAGGCAAGCGGGGAGGCCAGCGCTCCTTCCTCTCCCGACTGGAGATAAGCTTACCCCCCACAAAGGAGCGGTGATTTATTTTTTTCACTCGGTTCTGCTGCCTCACCAGCTTCCTCTGCTGCTTCAGAACACGCAGAAGTCCCCGCAGCGTGCACGGAGCACTCCTTGTCCTGAGGGACGGGAGGACAAAATGGCAGGGAAGGAAATACATCCCAGCATAGCCTTTCTGGCCTCATTTCTTACAGTTCCCTCTAGCTGAGCAAGCTCTGCTCCAAACCCACCTCCCTTGCCCGGGACCCTCCGCAGGTTCCTGCCCTCCGAGGGTCAGTGCTAAACCAGGCGTTTTTGTTACGTGCATGGGACCTTTAGCCGTGTTTTCACAGGAATTTGGGAACGGGCGAGTTAGCACCAGCAACGACAGGCTCTGGCAACACTCGTGAAAGCATCCCCGGCCGCAGGCAGGCTTTTCGGCCAGGGGTCTGAGGAGTGGGGGGAGGCAGCCTGGCCACCCGGACAGCCAGACTGACACCACCAGCACTGCCAGGAGACCACGCTGGGCTGTACGGGACAGCACAGAGACCACCCACACCGGAGAAGGCTGAAACAACCAGCCTAGCTATGCTGGGAGCGACAGTCGGGAATTCAGTGTTCAAAGCCATGTCCACACCGTGCTTTCCCCAGGCACGCTCCGAGGAAGGCGCGTGCGGTTAATGAGCCCTAACGAAGCTGGCTGGCAGCGCTCTGCCGGCACGGCCCCACGCGCGGCCCTGGGTGGACTCAGGGAGCGCGCTGGCTGCTCGGAGGAGTGTGGGCTGCCTGAGCCCGTCCTTCTCCGGATCCCTCCTCCTGACCTGTGAGCGCAGCGCCGCGATGTGTGCTCAGCCGTGAATGTTTCACTGGCAATTAATCTCCCAGCGCTAATCAGGGAGAGAATATTTGCCTTAGTCCTCCTCCAACGTCGGGATGCAAAGGGCCCTGAACCCCTTTTTCTACCAGACATGGCTCCGAGACCATGCTCCTCATCTCATCTACGGGGAGGCAGCTGCCAGCACCGCATTCATTTCTACCTCATGTGTGGTGACATCAACATCTGGCAGGGGCTGGAATCTCTGCCCAGGCAGAGTCTTCAAAGCGAGTCTTCAGCCACTGCAGATGTTGCACATCTGTTGATTCATTCTGCCTCCCCAGGACACACGCACGGGAAACACGGGGCGAGGGGAGCATGCACAAACTCGCCATAGAGAGGAACAAGGACCAAGGAGACAAAAAGTGACCAGTGGGACATCAGGAAAGACCTTCATTCAGAAAAGCCCCTCCTGAGGACTACTGAAGAGCACTGGCTTTGCCACCTGCTCTCCCGGCAGTGCTCTTTGGGGCCAGGCTGGCCAGAGGAGAGTGGGATCATACTCCACACCCGGAACCTGGCCCCACAGTGGGCCCTTGGCTTTGACCCTTCGATCTTTTAGGCTGGTGATGGGCAAACGGTGTCACGACCACCTTCGCATCAAGCAGAACTCAGCACAGGTAGCATGTGCTGGCATTAAATCACACCTTGTGAACCAGGTCCTGCGGGGAACCCGCTGTGTAGGGCCGTCGGTTTTCTGAACGTCAAGCACTGTCAGGGGCTACGTGAGCCTAAAGCTCAGACCAGTCCAGGTATGTACAATAGAAGAACTTGGAGGTGCCCAAAGACGTGGTTTTTGGAAACTTGTTTATAGCATCAACGCACCATCAGCCGAGTTTCTTGGATCACGTTGTTGAGTTTAGCCGAGTAAAGTCCAGCCAAGCTGCACTTTCTGGATCTCATTCCAAGAGTTTCCAATCAGTGAAGAATTTAAACTCAGTGTGGAAGAGCCAGAGATAAACAACGAGGTCACATCCCTGGTGGTTTTTTGCTTTCTTGCCATTGTAATAAAAAGCAGCATTAAAGCTCTCCATAAATGGGCTCTCCAGAGACAATACTTTAAAACTCCCTCTGACAGCAGCACCGGTGATGGAGCCACTGCAGGAGGGCGGCCACGCACTCAGCCCCACCAGAGCCGGGTACCACACGGGGGTGTGGTGAGCCCCAGTTCTTTGGCTTTGTTCTCACACACCTGCACATCCACAGTGTGCAAGTCCTACCTCACCAAGCTGGCACCTGATTCGATTTTAATTAATTTTCGTGCTCATAAAGCTGACAGCGTGGCTGACATGAGGCTCGAAATTGTATTCGTACCAGACCAGGGGTGAGACGTGAAGCTGAATAAGCAGCAAAAGCAGAGGAAGCCGCAGCTCGTGCTGCAGCAGATGCTCTGCTGGTTGACCTGCTGTGTCTTCTGACCACTTTGACATGAAAAGCAAAGTGACAAGAAAGTCATCGCCAACATCACAGTTGTCCTTGAAGATGTGAATTGCTGTTGCTGGTCTAAATCCGGACATAATTCAGGGATGAATGACGCACAGTAAGGAGCGCTGTGAAGCACAGCACCGCTCT
>NW_010398321.1:7192-17896 GCF_000710305.1 Buceros rhinoceros silvestris | reverse complement strand
GCTCTTCAGACAACTCAGCTGCTCCAGATGTGAACCGTTAAACACAGGCAATGGGGAATCTGTTTTACTCTTTAGATAATCTTCAACTAAAGCCCAGATTTGACTGAGAGTGCTCTCACTTGGCAGCATAGGCTCCTAATTTGTCGATAAACCACTTTCTGGGGGATATTCATCAGCAAACGGATTATCTCTACATTTGTCCCTGTAACCATTTGCAGTTCCGACTGAATCACCGACAGGTTTAAGAGCAGCGCGAGCAAAAAATCTCCAGCCCATCCATTGTAATAAGGGAGATGACAGGACGCTATTCATCTGCCTTCGCTCGTGAGTATCACACAGAGAGCCTTCCTGACAGCCTGGAAGAAGATGAGGAGAAAAAATATGCAAGGGGAGAAGGGAAAATAAATCTCTCCATGAAAAATGTTTTGTAAGAAATGCAATGGGCTGAGTTCTTCTGCCAGGACCAGCGTCCAAATCCCTACTCACCCGCGTGCACTGAGCTACTCTAACATGCGAGGATGGCAGAGCCAGGGAAACATGGGCTCTGCCGCGCTGCCTGCTACCTCCAGGCTGCAAGTTGCTGTTTACAAGTCAAATCAGACAAAACGATCCCACAAGGAAAGACTGACACCCTGCTCCCAAATTCTCTGGGACCTGGGAATCCCTTCCACCTACCAGAAGTCAAGATGTGGGATTCTCCACTCTTGTCCTCCTAACTCATGCCATCGGGGATCTTCTCGTTGCTACCTGCAGTTTTTGCACGGACCACAGCTGTGGAGCTGGTCTGCACTGAGGGACGTACTCCAAGTTCTCAGTCCAGCTCCAAAGCTCTGCAGACGTAGTCATCAAGCACCAGGAGCTGAAGAGGCAATGGAAGGCACCTAAGACATTTTGAAATGATATGAGTCAGAGAATCACAGAGACATAGAGAATCAGCACAGAATCATTTTGGTTGGAAAAGCCCTTTCAGCATCTCGAGTCCCCCCCGTTCCCCAGCACTGCCAGGTCCCCCCTGCCCCCTGTCCCCCAGCAGCACCTCCACACGGCTGGGAAACCCCTCCAGGGATGGGGGCTCCACCACTGCCCTGGGCAGCCTGCGACACGCCTGCACAACCCCAGCGGGACACAAACGGCTCCTCAGGGACAACCTCAACCTCCCCTGGGGCAACTGGAGGCCGGTTCCTCTCGTCCTGGTGCTTGTTCCTGGGAGAAGAGACCGACCCCCCCTCGCTCCATCCTCCCTCAGAGAGTTGTAAAGTAATTTTATTTGTTAGAAAACAGGTCTATGAGGAACTTTAAAACCTATTCTCACTTTAAAAGTCTTCACTTCCACCATAAATTCTGTTTATGAGCCAAATTCTGAGTCGACTGGAACCCAGCAAGTACTGAGCTATCTGGCTGTGAAAGAAGAGCAGCAGCATTTGCCCTCCAAAATCCTCCCTTTCCCTGTCAAAAGGTCTGGCGCAGTCTGAGTCTGATGGGTAATCAAAAACGGAGACTTTACTCCCCCTTCATCCACGTTTAAGACACCACTTTAACGTCAGCCCCGGTAATTAAATTGGACAGCGTGAGAAGCGCGGGAGATGCCCACAGGGACGGGAGAAGGATCCCAGTCTCCAAGTAACACACTGGAATTGTTAAAGGGGATTTTTTAACTGGGAAATGTAAAATTCAGCAATACTGAGATAAAATCAAAGCTCTGCCTTCACTAACGATTAGCCACCGCTTTGGATAACCGCAGTCTCGCTGGAGAGCGCCCTGAACTTCGCCATTGATCTTCTCACTTCTCTCACTTTCTGCTTCTCGTCTTCTCCTGTTACCTACAAATCTATTTGACATTCTATGGTGCAACTGGATATATTCAGGGTGTTTACTTGTGGCTTTTTAATTTCTTTTTGTTTAGAACCTACCGAAGAAATTCCATGAAGATTAACTGCAAAATTAGTAAGAAGAATTAATGTTGTAGGGCCTTTCTAAGTGAGACAGGTACCATTAAAAGACACGGATGTGGGTTGCTTTTGCCGAGGGCTGTAGCCAAGCCCAATTACAAAGCTCCTCAATAATAAATCTTCATTGTTTCCCCCTGCTATTTACAGCAACAGGAACAGGGAATAAGTGAGAAAATCTGGTTGTTTTTGTGTTACCTTACGTGAAGCAAAGTGATAAACAGCTTTTGATGGTGATCTCTCTGATGAATAGTTTTTCCCAGGAATAAGCGATGGGGTTTGCTCTCATCATTTGCTATTGTTACAGTGAATTATGGAGGCATGAAGATGTGCATCATCTACCTGTAAAGAGAGGTTTGCTGGGGATTCTTTGTGTTCTCCACGGGCCCCAAACTCGCTGTACATGCTAAACAATGTTTTAAAATGCAAGTTTTGTGCCTGAGCAGCAGCTATGCAAGTAAAAATAACTACAGTCCTGCTCAGAAAAATCTGTGAGGGAGTTTGAAGGAGCTTATCACGGGCAACATCCTCATGTGATTTAAACCAACAGCAAAATTCCCAGACTTTTCAGCAGCTGTAACACTTTGACCTATTTCCAGTAATTTCTTCGGTTGTTTTTTTCCAAGCCACATGTAAATCTCCAGTGGGTGAGGCTGGAGATGCTGTCAGGAGAGGTCAATCCTGACCACGCTCGGGGTCATTTTCTCAGGGCACATTTGGACTCCCATGTTGGATGCAGCCATCCAAGCTAGCTATTAATGTTTGTTATTAATATTAAAACAGGCAGTTTATTAAGACAGAGCGTGATTATCTCACACAGATCTCCTGCTGTCCCGCTTTGCCTTTGGCAGTGGCACCTCTGTAGTGTATCGCTGTTCGCGGTAGCTTTTGGGGTGATACTCGAGGCATAATGCCCGTGTTATCAGTGGAGCCTGAGCTGTGATGCTGTGGCTTAAAACGGGTGCAAACAGGATGCAAACACTGCAGACATCCCTTGGCACATCACGAGGGGAAATGCGGACAGACACGAGTGTGTCCTTCAGCAGCTCCCCTGGCCACAGCTGCTGCTGCTCACCTCCGCCCTCCCCAGTCTGCCTGGATTATTTTTGCGTTCTCTGTTGACCCCTTGTCCTCCTCCGCTCTGTGGGATCCATCTTTTCCTCAGTTTGGAGTGATGAGATCCCAGCTGCACCTGTTCGGGGCTGGCATCCGAATGGAGCAAGACCCGCTTGGAGTAGATGTCCAGTGAACGAGCACCCCCAGCCCTGCTCGCCATCTGTCCCCAGCTCTAGACGTGTGACAGAAATGATAACTGCCATTCTCCACGATGAGCATTTGGTATTTAACAGTCACATTCTGTATTTTTGGTGATACAATGGCGTAAGCAAAACCCAGACCCTCTGTCCTCTGACGCAGTGTAGCTGCAGCGTGGCAAACCAAGAACGCTGGTAGCGCACAAAAGCACCGAGCAACTTTCAAGCCTTGTCAAACACCGATCAAGGCGGCTGGGATGGCTCATTGCCATCAGCAGTTAACTCTGCAGGTAACAGAGGGATCAGAACTCGACTGCCTGATCGTCCTCTGTGGGACCCGAGTCCTGCGAACAGCCACTTCCATCATTTTGATGACACTGGGACTTCTCATCAAGCACCACAGTTTGTGCGGGCAGCAGCGTCAGTTTTCTGTTATAAACAGTTCACTGCCAAAAAACCCAGGTATTTTCTGCGATGTTAAGAAGACTTAGCGAACTGAAGCTCCCGGCATTAGCAGAGAAGCAGTTTCATCAGGGTGATCCTCAGACGGGTCAAGGCACTGGAAACTGGGATATGCTGCTTAAAAATATCTAATCCTTCTGTTCTGCGGGCTGCAGCGTGCCCAGTGCTAACGGAAGCAGAGGATCTCTTGATCTCCGCCCCAGTGTTGTTTGCTAATGATGGAGTTGCACCGTGGGAGCCCCTCACTCAGCCGTGGAAGCAGAGAGCGCAGATCCACACCAGCCAGAGGTCTGAGAGTGAGAGCTCTGCGGTCTGGAAAAAGAGACAATCCTGGAGCTAAGACACCCTTAGCAAAGAAAGGGGGTTTTGTGGCAAGGAACATTGGCCGTGGAAAACTGTACTGCCGAGATCGCAGCGAATCGATGCTCCCCACCCTCTCTGCTTTCCAAAACACCAGGGCAAAAAAGGCCAATACTGTGCAGAAGCTCCATGAGCTGTGTTCTGCGGGATGCGAGCTCAGCCCTGCGCTGGTCACTGTGCCCCTCCTGGGGGGACCCCCAGCGTTCCCCTCCCTTTCCAGTGAAAGAAGGCTCAGGCTCAGCAACACCCAGGTCAGACCCGGCAGGCTGGACCAGGAGAGGGGAGGGTGCAGCAGTCGCAGGGGCACTAGTGCCCCGAGCAGGGACCGAGCGCAGGGGTTGTGTGGCAGATTTCCTGGCTCTTTTTGGGGTTTCTAGCTCAATTCACAGGTACAGCCATTGCGACAGTCCCAGCTGCCCAGCCCAGTGGGTGAGACACAGTCTGCTTTGAAACAATCGAGGGAAATACTGGTCGATGTTGTTGAATTCACCTCACGTATTCCACACCTTCTGAACGCAGACTAGTGCTTTATCTCTCTGGTGGGAGAGGTGGGTTTGGGTATTCACCCTGTGACATTCTGCTTAGCAAATAATACTGACCAGATGCCAAAAGACATAAAAGATCAGTGGCTGAATAAAAAAATCTGCAAGATAATGTATTCCTAAGTATAAATCGTGAATATTATGCAGCAACACTGGAAGAATTAAAGGGGAAGCATCATTAAAAGGTGGTGATTAGTCTGTCTTTATCTCCTTTAGCATGATAAACACTCTTATTGTCTCCTGAACCTACCTAATTGCAGCTGGAAATTGTTGCCATGGAGGGCACTGCTGTGCGCAGAGTGCTGGCGTCTCCTTTTTTCGATCTGTTTCAACGGTTCTTTGTACGATACGGGTGGAAGCGCGGCTGGAATTCCGACCAGGACGAGCAGCTGGCTGACAGATGAGCCTCAGCTGCTTCGCGGGTGCACAAAGGCAGCACACGCTCCTTTCCCACGGCTCGCAAACCCTTCTGTAAGACCCGGGCTGCTCAGTCGGCAAGTGATGCTCCAGGGAAGGGACTAGATTAAACTATTGCTCCATCACTCAGCCAAGGTCTGCATGTGCCGCTGCCCCCAGTAACTAACTGGGCAACAAACCAGCCAACGAGCTCAGCAAAAGTAACGTGACTACGTGCAGGGAGAATGAGAGAGATAAAGAGAGGGAGAGAAAAGGGTGTTTTCCTATTTAGCTTCACCTCCTGCTCCTCCCACAAACTGTTTACCTCTTAATACGCTGCACAGACCCCCCCAAACCGAACTTCTAAAAGGTTCCTAAGAAATCAGATTATGGCCACAATAATCTGCCACTGCACCACCCCCACCCCCCCCACCGCTCTTTGAAGAAGAAAACCCATCTGTGTTGGCACACCCAGGAGCCGCAGCACTCCCCAGCTACTTCACATCCAGTGATGACCATTAATGTGGGGAGCTTTGAAGGCGGTGGTGTGCGAAGAGCAGCCTTCCAGAAATCATTTAATACCTCTATACACAATTTCAACACAAAGCACTACTCAATGCTACTGCACCAGCACCAGGATAAAACGCATTAAACGGCGGAATCGCCTTTTCACATTAACTACGGCCATGCACTTAGATAAAAGCCCCAAACAATAGGAGTTCCTAATTATTTATATCAAAAACATACAAGACTCCGCAAAATGCATTTTAACCACTGAGAGAGTTTTTAGGTCATTTCAGACTAACAATAGAATTCTGTCTTAGGAAGTATGTTAATGAGGCTTTTTAGCGTCTTTTCCTCCTTAAGAAGGGAGTGCATTAAGGCAGCTCTCTAAAGCTCGTTTTACTCGTGACTTTAGGCCCTGTCTTTGATAAAATACACACGGAAGCACAAATCGAGCGCTGCTGCAGACACGGGGTTTGTGTTTCCGCGTTTATTTTCACTATAGTAAAAGAGCAGAAAAACTGATACTGCAGCACAGAGACTGTCTCTAGGTCCTGACGTGACCACGGGTGGCACTGGCGAAAGGCGCTTTGGTGGTATCTATGCCTATGAACGCGGTCGAGCAGCCTGTAGTTAATGACATTGGGCAACAGAATATTGTAGTCTGGCAAGACACGTAAAAGCTGAAGCTCTCTGGGGAAAGGATTCTCCTCACGCTGAGGCTCCCCTAGGTTGTATGCGCCCTCTTGCCCCGGCCACAGCAACCCCCCGGTACCCATGGGGGTATCGGCGGCGGCAGACCTACAGCTGGAGGATGCAGCGCACTCAGAGAGAGGAACAGGAGGTGCATCTCTCACAGCAACTGGAGTGAAGAAAACGTCCAGTGTCACCAGCAGCATAAACCCAAGACCTAGTACTGGTTTCTTTAAGGCAAGGCTGAACGGGGCAGCTGCTGCGGCGGTGCTGCTCATCCCCATGTTGACGCTAAGGGTGGTTCCAGTGACACCAGCTGGTGTTCTCATGCCTGGATGCCTCCCAGACATAGACAGATAGATACACGTCCCTGTGCATGGCATGGAAAGGAGTGCCAGGCTCATGCCTCGTGGCAGCAGTGGCTGGAAACCTGCCTCTATAAACCAACGGACACCCCGGCACTTCTTTTACTCCTCAGAAAACTTCTTTCCCACGTGTAAGCCAAGGCGTGAGCAGAGACTCCGTGTGCAACACCCGTGAGCGCCGTGCCTTATGATAACTGCTTCACCTCTTCTGCCCCTTCTGCTCCTCCTCCCTTGGTTGACTTCTCACGGCTTTGTCCGAACTCCCATAGCCCTTCCCCCGACTGTGGCACAGGCCCAGTGCCAGAAGGGGAGGAGCGAGGGGATCAAAAGCTCAGTCTGGATTTCCGAAGCCGCTCGTGCATCGACAGTATGTGCGAGCATCTGAATAATTCATTGCTTGGGCTATTATAACACGGGCTTTGTAGGTCACGGTTCTCAGTGACAGACGTTTAGCGTACACCAACTGTTTTAAATTGCTACACAGAGCGAAATGTAATCCAAATCTGTGAATTATTTGGAAAAGCTAAAAATAAACTTCAAAAAATCCCCCGTGGATGTTTTGCGTGCTCTAGGAAGCGCAGAGAACCATTTCACACGCTGTGCAATAAAGAAATTGTGAATCACCTACAAACGGTGAAGATGTTCCGGACACATCCAGGGGGATGATGTTGTGTGGAATGACGGGGGCTGGAAGATCACGTTTCAATCCACAAACACATAAAAAAGAAGCCAGAAGAGATAACGCCACCCCAGCACGAGCGCATTACCTCCCAACCCTCTTTCAGTGACCCAGAATTGGACCGTAGCGACTGTCTTTGCCAGATGCTGCCCAAAAGCCGGGCGGTAGGAGAAATCTTAAAGCTCTGGTGAAAACCTGACCCTGCTCAGAGAGCAGGGTGCCAGGGTCCCCGGCAGCGATGGGCTCTCTCTATCCAGTTCAGCCACAGACCTCACAGCAGCCCCGGAGTGGCACTGTGAAAGGGTCCAAGACCTAGGGAGGAGGTTTGTCTCCATCCCTCACGGGAGCACTGCTGCCTCCCTCCCCACAGCAGCCCGGCTCTGCTCCGGCAACGGTCCTGCTAAGTTTCAAAACACGTTTTATTTCATAGAAATACTGACTGAAATGATTGAACCAGGCCCAGCAGAATCATACTGCCTTTAAAATGTACCTATTTGGAATTCTTCAAATTAGTGATAGCTAAGAAAGGGTTGAAACAGGAGCAGCAGTTTGTTTTCCCACCTGTGACATCGACAGCCGGAGGAGGAGCAGGACAGCCCTTGTTTCACTCTCTGTATGACAGGTATAAACACTCAGCAGAAGATTCTGCAGACATTGCGCACACCGATAGAAACGCGTTTTTATACATTTTTGAGCTGTCAGCCATCAAATCCCTGCTGTGATTACGGCTGCTCTTCATTCACCTCTGCGCAGGAGCGTTCTCCGACGGACACATTTTCAGGGTTACCCTGTAAAGCACAATGTGTAACTCAGGTGAGGAGCTGAACGCGGCAGCCTGCGGGCGGGCAGGGCTGTGGGGGAGCCAGTCCACTGCCCTTCTTGGTGGGATGTGGTGCAGGGGAAAGGTAGAGTGCAGGGACCCAAAAAAGAGGCTGGAAGGCGCAAAGGGAAGGAGAACAGCTATTTGGAGAGGCCAAGCAGGCCAACGGCATCCTGGCTTGTGTCAGCAGCAGGCAAGACATACCAAAAGCAGCGGGTCAGGTGTTTGCATCGGTTGCTGCGCACATACAGCCTCCCAACTCGGGGGCTCAGAAGGGAGCTTAAGCATCTTCTTACCAGAGTTTTAACACCAAACTGGGCAGACACTGGACGTTTTAGCTGCTGACGAGCAGATCCAAGAACTAACAATGATTAGCCTGCCTTTACTCCCAGTTGCGGGCAAGTTAGGAGTATGTTGTACCTCTCCCTGCCTTTTAGCTGACACAGCTCTAAAGTCCCTCAGGAGCTGGCACTTGGCAATGGCCTGTAGCCATCAGACAGCACACAGGAAAAAGCACTAAACCAAACACAACGTCTTCCAGACCCTCCCACCTACCACACACGCTGCATCGCAGACAGATTTTAAACAGCCGTTTCATGAAGCTTAATTTCCAACGTAACACCACCTAAGGAGATCACTTTACGTACAGAGAATTACATTAGACTTTCCAGAACGCAGAACCACCTCGATTGGACTGATGCCACGTACACAGACCCCGGTTCTGCCCAGCAGGGCACATGAGAACTATGGGCTTGAATAACTTGAGACAAAGCGGTGTCAAACCAAGGAGAGGTCCCCGCGGTTAGGGAGGGCGGGTGGAAACGCTGAACTGCTCCACCGCCAGCAGGGTTTGGAAAAACATTTACAAACAAATCAACAATCACAGCCTCACAGAATGGTTCGGGCTGGGAGGGACCTTAAAGATCACCTCGTTCCAACCCCCCCAATACTCTGCGACAAAAACCACTGCAGGAAAGGTGAGTTTTACACACTCTGCAGCGACAAAACCCCTGTAATAGTTACTTCTGCAGCTCGTCAGCGTGTCCACCTGCCAGCAAATTCTAACCCACGTAAATCACGAGGAGATGGAAGTGGGTAAGAGCAGAGCAGCATCGTTAGCCTTTGCTTCTTGGTCAAAATCTTCTGATATTCTTAGTGTAAATATTTTTGCCCATTCGATCGTGGCAGCGCATAGCTGCACCCCTGCAGGTAAACACAGCCTCACATGGTTTACACACAACACTGAGATCGCTTATAAAAACAGAGGAAAAGGTGACTTGAAAAATCAGAGAGAAAAGAAATCATATTTTCTCTTAATCCAATAAAAATGCTGAAATAATCCTGCAGGGTTAGAAAGTAGAATAAAGCGGTGCTGTACAAACAGCAGAAGTTTGACCATATGAACTGACAGTTGCTGATGTTTATCAGGTGTAATTTAAACAGCAAGAGCAGTGGGGAAAAGCTACCGGATTCATGAATGTCTTTACTTGCAAATCACTTTTGCCTCCTTCTCCCTGCAGCCCTATAGCACAGCGAGAGGCACAGACAAAAATAGTACAAAAAGAACAGAAAATATCCGAGGGGTCTGAAGCATCGTCCGTTTTCCTGGAAGATAAGAGAGTCGCATTTTGGACGTACACACGCGTTCCCTTTCCTTTGTCCGTACACGTAACACCCACTAAGGCTCCACCTGGAGACCGGAAACACACGGGGAGCAGCAAACTCCTCCGTTTTGAGAGCTGACCTGTCGTCCTCCACAGTGTTATCTAAGGCACCGAACTCCCTCCACAGGCGCTGGGGGCATCTCCAAGGAAGCTTTATAAACACCACTGAGTCACCACACCGTTGGGCACCTCAAAAACGCCAGAGCAGCCACCACAGCATTCAGGGCTACCATGGCACGATGATACAGAGATAACATCTGCTGGTCCCTGCAGGAGGAAATAAAAAAAACAAACCACGGTGCATAGCGTTGTAGCTTCCTACATGAAAGCTCTACCCGTCCAGTTGCACCAACTGCCCAGTGGGCTCTGGAGGTCTCTTCTGGGTGGGCAATGCGGAACAGAACAGAGGAGAAGAAACAGACAGCGAATGCCCCCATCTCACAAGCCCCGTTTTGTCAGACGTGAAGCCAAACCCAGCCCAGGCTGAAGGCTGTGCAGGATTACGAGTTCAGAAGTGAGTTTGGTTGCTCCACCTTACTGGGCATTGGTGGCTGCGGCCACCAAAGCGGGACGGCAGCCCACGGTGCGGCCAAGCAGAGGAGTACGAACGACGGGCCGAACGGACACCGAGACGCTTTGGAAGCAAGCATCCCTGGATCATTGTTTTGAAGGACCCCGCAGCAGCAGCGGGAGAGGAAAACACAGCAAACATTTTTCTCCAACCAGAAGAATGTTAAGGAGCCCTAAATTTAAGCTCCTCATTAGTGGTTGCTTATGTTTCCGCTGGAGCTACTGTGTGGCAAACACATTTAAAATAAAGTGACCAAAGAGAACTCTGCAGGAACACCTGATCTGTACATTGGGAGGACAAACGGGAACAGAACTCTCCTTCCACCGTCTGCCAGGCAGCTGCAGCATCCCTACGGAAACGGGCAATTTGCAGCCGCTGCAGCTTTCCAAGGCAGAGACAAATCGCCCAAAGCCGCAATCAGCTCGTAAGGCGGGCAGGACCCTGCCTTC
>NW_010398321.1:6636-7071 GCF_000710305.1 Buceros rhinoceros silvestris | reverse complement strand
CCCTGCTTCCCGCCCCTTCGGGCACCGCCGCTCCGGACACATTTCAGAGGTTTGTTGATAACGGATTGTGTCGGGGGCGCTGCAGCAGACCCAGCTCTCCGCTGCTCCCCAGGCTGCTCCAGAAACAACAGCGCTGGTGTGCAGTCAGAGCCCCACGGTGACTCCAGCTCCGAAGGAATCTCCGTGGGAGATGCGTTTAAGCCAGTAACTCGTGGCTGGGGGATTCAGGGAGAAGCTCTGGTCAGGAAAACTTCTGGTGCTTAAAAAAAGTTGCAGTCCTCAAGTCCTAAAAGTCGGAGCTCTAAACCCAGATTCCTCCCAACCCAAACCAGTCCGTGATTCTACCATTCGTTAACGCAACGCAAGTTCCCTGCACAGCATTCGCACCGGGGAAGGCAGTGCACTGTCCCGCTGCGGGACCACTGCCCTGGGAGG